>NC_045638.1:60259132-60561765 GCF_009829145.1 Chiroxiphia lanceolata
ATACAAGAAACTTTACCTAAAGTAGCACATTTGTATGAAAATACTGTCTCTACGTGCAGACTCCTGCCACTGTGGCTAGAGCAATGACATGCACTCTAAATGTAAATGTTGACAATTTATACAATATCCTATTTCCTCTCTTATGTGCTAAAAGCAGTTGCAAAACACATTACCAAGAACTCATTACTACTGAGTTCCTGGAAAAAGTAATGTAATGAATCCCCAAAGATATAACCTCTATTACATATAATGGATGCACTTAAGTCATTCTTGAAAAGGACCAGCATGCTCAAATAACAGCCTCAGACTGCTGGGTAACATTTCTCCCTGCAAAACTTACCAATCTGACCTCAGAAGAAGAAAGTTTTACAGTTTTGGAGTCAAAAAAAAGTGCTCTTTTTTAAATATATATTGACAAAATCAGGCAGAGGTCGGTCAGGGATGAGAAAATCTATTTTGATGCACAAACACCAACACCATATAAGTCCAATGTTGCAATTTATTGAGCTGCTTATCTCTCTCACACCAGATATATATATCCAATATATATATGGATAGATACAATAAATCATCTGGAGCAGATCAGCCCTTGCAGTAGATAGATTCAAAATTATTATCACCACCTTCCACTGATCCATACTGATCACGTTTAATGGAAACAGTGAACTCTTGAAGATAACATTATATTACACTGATGCCACTAGGATATCAAAGGTGCTTCTCCTATGCATTTTGACATAAACTGCAATGCTATCATTCTACACAGAGTGCAAAAAAAAAAAAAAGGAAATTTCGGATAACACAGATATTCTTGGCTGTGAATTCAAGTCAGCACTTCAGAAAGTCAGGCACAAGGACAGCGCGTATTAGTTTATTGCATATTTGCACAGTGTAAGCCAAGCTACAAGCAATGACAAGTGCAAGGAAAGAAGAAAAGTTGGTGTTGTTTTGTCAAAGAAAATGGTCAATAGCAGAAAAGTAGCACAAAGGAAATACCTTAAGATCTCGCCTTTCCAGATGTAAAAGCTCAGAGCCTCGGATGTCATGGCTGATGAAGATTTCTTTGTACTCTCCCAAACTGAGCAGATCCAGCCAAGCAGCAACTTCATCTGTGCCCCATTTTTGAACTACCAAAGTTAAGAGCAAAACCCCCTTAATTTCTACATGCTCAAATGCATCACAAGCAAAGGTTAGGCCAAAGAGAGTGGAAAACAGAGTAGAATTGCCGTGCTAGCAAAGGGAAAGGTTAGAGGTGTCATTTCCACAAAAACTTACAGTTTCCTTTTTACATGCAGGTTACAGGTTAGCAGTTAACATGAGAAAGTATCTAAACAAAGTTGGGGTTCTTTGCTTTGCAGCCATGCTTTCAGCTTTACTCCAGTTTCTTCAGTAAAGCCTTTTTTTAAAACATCATGTCCCAACAAATTCACATTAAACCAGCTTAGGATCAGTGACGCAAAATATAATGATGTTCTGCTTTATGCCATTAATTTATTAGAAGCCATCCAAGGAGAGGAGAAGCCTTCAAAAACTAATTAACATGTAAAATTAAAACAGCAACCATACCTCAAATAGAGCAATGGCAGCAAGCAAGTCCAGTTTTAATTAACAGATTCTAGTATTCTTAATTAATAAAAGTACTCTTTAAGCTACTGTGTTACAAAGGCCATTAAGAAGCTCTCTATAAAACATTGTTCTCTAAGGTTAGTTGCCCACATTAGTCCTATTAAGACCACATTTATTAAAAAATTAGCTATGCTACTTATTGCTATAATTTTGCAACTTGATTCAATGCCGATCACTTTATAATGAAGTGAAACCTTAAATCTAATCTGAAAACTAAAGTTTGAGCAACAACTGCAAGACTTTGCAGATTATGACCAATTCATTAAAAAGATAAAGACATAGAAACAGTTTTAGGACCATCTGATCCTGGACATAATCTTAAGGAAGTAAGTTCATGGATAAGAGTGGGAAGAGAGGAGAGTGGAGTTTGTTCAACTTCTAATTATAAAATCAGTATTGACTATCATGTTTTTTTGTTTGATCTATGTCATTTGCTGAACTTATAACCCATCTGAAATTTAAGAATATCTGGTTAATTAAAACGGTGTGATAAAAGCTATTGCACACCTTCTGGAACTAACCTGAAAAACCTGAACTGGAGCTTCACAGGGAAACAACACGTTTACCCACAGCTTGAGTTATGGCTATGAGTTAATCAAATGGAACCACTAGCAAAGACACAGGTCCTGTTGCATGATAAAACTACCTAAGTATTTTCACAGTACTTCTTTGGTTCACTTGGAAGTATCTGGGTCCTACTGAATGCTTTCTAAATGCACTGAAAGAAATCTTTGCCCTAATGAAGATGCCGAGTAGCTCAGTTGCTTTTCACTCTGACTTTACTCTTAGGTAGAATGCATAATGTTGCCTCTTACCAAGAAAACCCCACGAAATCAGGTTTTCCACAAATTCTACTATTTTTCTTGTAATTTCAAAACACATACCAGGCTGAGAGCTGCTCTTATGCTTCTGAACTTTTTCTTTTTTAAACTTGGGCACTATACGAAACACCGTACTTCTGTTGTTTCTTTTAGTATAATCCAGAGGGGGATCCTGTATGAAATAATGGGCATGGTTACCTTTAATTAACAGAAAACAACAGTTAAACTACATGCTTGTGATAATAATTCATAGTTAATCTCAAAAACTAAGACCCAATTTTACTTCTGTAAAGAAAAATGTCAGGATTTAACTCTATATGTGTTTCATTTATTAAATAATTATTCAAAACCTTTACATTCACAAACGGGAAAAAAACACCAAAATAAAAAGCCCTAAGCTTAGAAGATTGTTCACAGCAGACAGAAATGATCCAGCATCACTACTGAAATTGCTTCTCTGGTAATGAAAGATTCTAACTTATTCTTCCCTGTCAAAAGAAAATTAAGTTCACTTAAAATCAGGAAGTACTCATCAAACTTACCTCATCATCATTTGGTTGAAAAACATAATAAAGCCAAGGAATCTCAGCAAGTTTTCTCAACTCTATTTCCACACTGTGCAAAGCATCAGACAACAGTTCTTCATGGGGAGCTTCTAACTGCTGTTTATAAACAGGTCAGAAAACCAGTAATTTTAGTTTCATTGAGATTTAACATTTAAATCTAGATATGTTTTTACCACGCACAAATAGATGACTACCTCATGGTGAGTGTAAAACAAACAGTGAAAACAAATAATAAATAATCTTCCAAAATTACTTTCCTTGGGAGATGCATCAGACCACCTTGACACTACATTTTCCATGGTCCCAAGCACAAAGGGATGACTGAGACAGCTGAGATTTTTGGACCACAATCACTGTCATCATTCACTGCATTCCAGAGTCTTTATAGAGCAAGAGTTATCTCGTAACACCACTACCTAGGACACACTAGAAAAGGAAACTACCAGCATAAGAGAGAGAAAACCTGATCAGAATAGCAAGTATCTGGAAAATCTTTGTATGGAAAGTGGTGTAAAAAAATTGAGTAGATGGCAGTAAGCCTGAGTTATTTTTTGCAAATGTTTTCACATAGTAGATTGCTCTCTCATGGTCAAGTAAGAGGAAATGGATCTTGCTGAAGATGCTTCATGCCCAAAGGTCTTACAGTACTGATATGTTACTTGCACTATCCCTTCTAAATAGGTGAGACATGGACCAATAGACACTGCTGCTGGCTGAGGGTGGGAAGAACGCCTTGACAGGAGACAAAAACGTCAAGGACATCAGTGAAGGCCAAAGAGTAAAAGAAAGCAGTGGCAGTGTACAAACCTTGGGACTTGCTGGCCTATGGCAATTTGTCTCTAGCAATACTTTGAGAACCCCATGGAGGTACCTGTTTTCTTTAAAACTCCAGTCTGAAAAGTATTCTGCAGCTGCTTTGTGAGTGAAGAGATAACGCAGGCAGCTGACCCCTAGAAAAGCTGGTTTGAGCTGACCCCTGGAAAAGCTGTTTTTTGCTGAAACACCATTTTGAGGTAAAGAATTGAATCCTAGAACAAGTTGCTTGGAATCACTAATAAAGCAATCTGAACATTTTTTTTTGTCTTTAAAGTAAAAGAAGTCCCAAAACAGTGTAGAATATCCTTTTGAAAGGATACACTACATACATCCTAGTGAATTCATTTTTTAAATGGAGTTCTAAGAGAATATTTGATCTATAGTGCCAGAAAAAGATTTTGACATTGTTGGGGTTTGGTGATAAATTGCAAGCCCTCATTAATTTATCCTACCTAACAAAAACTTCTTTTCTTTGCTTCAATAGTTTGCAAATTTACTGTCTTTCAAAAGACAGAACATCCTTCGTGAGAGCTTGCTGTCTAGTACAGTAGTACCGGAAATATAAGCACCTTTTGCTATTGTGTTATTTTCTCTTCTAAAGCTCATAGAATTCAGTGTCCATAAACAGACTTTGATGTTTCTTTTGTCTTACCTTTTTTTTTTCAATGCAAATAGTTCAGTTAATCTGGAGCACAGTAGAAGAGTCATTTGCCTATGAAGAAGTTACAACTTTTCTTGTGTTTTCATTTTTGAGAAATTATTCAAGTCATCTATTTTCTATAAATGAATGAAGCAAAGAATTCTGTCTTTTTCAACAAACACTTATCTAATTGCTTGATTCTCAATTGCTTGGGGACAAAAAAACCCACTCATGTGATGGTTCTCCTGAAATAAACTCAAAATAATAGTGCAATTCTGGTATGGGAAGAATCAGCAATTTAATCTGTATTCTCCTCCTACAACATCTTGGAAAACCTTCTTCTTTCCAAGACAAAAATTAACACTATGAATGAAACAATGAAAATAAAGAGTTTTTTCAACTCCTTCCCAACTTAATTTTTTGATATGAAAATATTTTATTTCAAGTGAGCTTAGATCATTTCTTTCAGTTGAAATGAAAAATTCTTAAGGGAATTAATTTTCTCCGGATGCATTTGAAAACTGTGCTCTGCTGCAGACTGGAAATGCTTTTTAAAAATCAAAAATGGAAACAGTGTCTTTGGAAAGCATCTAGACAAAACACGGTATTTTTAATTTTTTCCAAACTTTATTCCAGCCGTAACCATCTGGGAGATTCCACAAATCAGCTTCATTGTCCTATCTTGAGCAGCTTGGTCTCATAGAAGGCATCCCTTCCCACGGCAAGGGAGTTAGAACTGAATGATCTTTAAAGTCCTTTCCAATCCAAACCATTCTGTGATCCTAAGAAGCAGCTTACCAAGTGCCCCAGTTTAGTTGCTGGCTGGGGTTAAATCATGACATCAAGTAGTATATGCAATAAAGACATCAGTTTACTGCTATCAGGAGCTTTGATCACAGAAAAGAGGGGTGAGAGAGAATTGAAGAGGAAAAAAAAAAAAAGGAGGAGGATATCAGAGAAAGAATGTCTGTCTTTGTGAGAGGAGAAAAATAATTTGGAGAACAGGTTATGAGGGGAGCAGCTGATGCATCAAGCAACACCTTACACTTCATCATTTTAATAGAATGAGGGACCAGTATACATGCGACTTCAGCATTTATAAAATACATGGCAATAAGGTTAACCAGGGTCCCTTGTTACTGTGGTTGTGAAAAACGATTCTAAACCAGTATGATGTCAAATGAGTGTAATGGACATGTCTGGAATAGTATCTCAGTATCTTCCAAGCAGTGTTTTTATTAAAAAATGGGCTTGATGTAGACTCATGAAGACATTTGCACAGACCAGAATGAGAAGCAGAAGTACAACATGTAAAAATTCAGAAATGGAAAAATGAATCAAATTAAACTTTGGAGCCTGAACAAGGGACAGGTTCAACAACACAATGAGATCACAACTGGCTGCAGAAAAGGTAATGTTTCAAGGGGAAGGTTTCCATAACATTATTTCCAGCCTGCCTTGATAAATTTCACCAGTCCTAGTATGACATCTCCAACTTAAATGTTTTCTCCTAATTCCTCTTCCTAAACTATTTTAAAATTTTAAAAAAGTTCTTTCTTTTAATTCCCCTTTAAATCTGAAATATGGGGGATTAATAACAGAAACTTGAAAAAAACAGCGAGATATTTTTCCCTTTTCTTGGACCAAAACATCTAATGAATAACTTTTCCTTTGAAAACATTCTGAAATAAAACATATGAATCTAACTTTTGACTATTTCTAGAACTTAAACCATATGACCTTTAGACTATATTCACTTTTGGTTACTCTAAAATAGACTCATACCATTTACCACTTGCGTAAAAAGGTATGTGAACCTGCATCAGTAATTTCATACCCTAACTCAGATAAATGAAAATATTCCTATTAATATCCATTTTTAATTACAACACTTAAACAGTAAGGTAGTAATAAATCTGCTTTTGAACCTAAGAAAATGTAACTGTTCCTTACGAGTATGTTCTTAATGTAAAGAAAACCTGACATCTTTATTCTCTTCACAATGTCACATAAAGAAACTTTCTAATTATTACCAGTTAAAGATTATAAAATAACTCCTGACAGGTATTAGAACAAGGGTAATATTTACTTGCCCAGACTAGATCTGCGGAAGCTGAATGCACTAGTCTAAACAGCTCTCACCCCAGGTTCTCCTTAAACTCTGAAGATGGTCACATAATAGTACACTCTAGAAGTTCTCTTAAATGTTTTATCTCCAGGAGATATTTATCTTTTTCTAAGATAAGCCTCCAAGACAGCTGAGTGTGAATCAGCCTCAACAGGGACACTTACTTCTCTCCACTGACTATTAAAAAGAAGAGTACAAGCAATGACCTAGCTACCTGACGTGAGGCAAGATGGATGCCAGCCTTGGACAAGAATTCGTAATCCATTCTAATCCAACCACAAATGCAGTGTAATATCCTCCTATTGATTTTACAGAGCTTCTTGCAGCACATCATAAATTCTGCACCAATTTTAAAAAATCAGCAAAGCAAAAATCACAGATAATGTGAAGGAAAGAATAAAACCAAGTGTCTTGTGATCTTACCAAAGGAACTCTTCCTACCAGCAGAGATTCTGTTTCATTATGCAAGGCTTTCACATTGACAGCTATCTCCATGGCAGTGTTTCTGGTAAGGCTCTGGAGAATAAGAAGTATAAACAATATTTGAAGTGATGCAAGTCAGACTAAGTACTTTGGGCTTACAGAACAGATCTTAAGTGCCTTCTCCTAGGAGTAATACGTCAATTTAGCTCTAAACTGACAAATTTTTCAGTACTGAGAATAGAAACCAAAAATATAGTATTTATTTACTGTCTTTTGTTCAATTTTATTTAGTATGACCTTAACACAATCCTGAATATCATCAAATGACCAGCCATCTGTGAGACAAATCCATGAGTTTTATGTATGACAAAGGCCAGCCGAGAAGTTGTGGGTCTCATTTAACAACAACTGTTGATCTCAATTTTTCACCTTATCCTTAGCAGAAGTAAGCTACAAGCCATATTTTAAGAAGCAAAGGGCAACTGATATATTTATCATGTGTAAATTTAGTTTAGATATAGATAGTTTCTACCCAATTATCTTTTCTGGGTCCAATTCCTGAAAAGACCTAGATTGTCTAGTGGGAAGAGAGGAAAGAGGAAATGCATTTCCCCACAGCCCCTTTGCATTCTCTGCATAGCACTTGAATAGCAATTAAGCATGAAAATTTCTCTGAAAGCATCCACAGAAACTGACCTTTATGTAGTAATAGAACTAGTTCAACCTTTGTCATGCCTCCACTCTCTGTTTAGGGACATGCCTTCACAGTCATCTGCAGGCAGAAGTGAGCTTACTTTGCCAATTGTTTTTGCTGTTTGCACCACCTCACTTGATTAAAAAAGCACTGCTGCATCACTTCTGGAGGAGCACCCTTGGCTGTGGACCACCACCGTCGATGAAGCGAATTCCTGACTGCTTCCAAAAGGCAACAGTCATACTCTTACTATGCCCCTAATCCAACCTCCTTATCTCTCATTTGACTATTCACTCCCCCAGAAGTGTCATTAATGTCCCTTTCCAATGTCCAATGTTCACCTAAGAGTATCAGCTGGGGTGGACACTGATGAACAGAGAAACTTCATCTTCTGCCTTCTCATCCAACTTGCTTTAATATGGGTACAGGGAGTACAATACAGACACTGTGCCACAAGCTTGTGTACCCAGATATTATAGCTTATTTACTTATACATAAATCTCTGCTGTTCCTTTACCTCAGGAAACCTTGGGTTGGCTTTATTTAACGCATGTGAACATGCATTAACAGCATGAGCAAGCTCCTGCTCCAAGAGGCCATGTATTTTTGCTGCTTCACAGATCCTACAAAAGTATTAAAAAAGGAGAATATTTCTTAATTTCTTTAAAGAGTAATTCTTAAGTACAGAACATTATCAGATGAGAAAATACAAAAATATATCTTTCACAAAACATTTTTAAATAAATATAGTCCTTTATAACAAAAGTTGAAATGCAAGTATCTCTTCAAGCAATACAGCACCTCATATAAAAAATATCCATCACATGGATTATTTATGCTGCTACAAAATACTGAGCCACATTGATATGTCTTAGAATACTAGTGCTATGCAAAAAAGATACCAAAAAGATTGGGCCTATTAATTCAAATAACTATAGAGGAAAACTCTAGAACAGTAAAATAACTTACTTGAAATTATCTTAAAAAGCATTACACCTATTTCACAAGGCATATCCTTCAGGTTTGACATGAAAATTGGTTACAATCATTTGAGATTATGGGAGGTCCAGCTGTAATTACAACCTCTGGACCATATCTAGAACAGTAAAGTTTTTAAGCTGTCTCAGCTAAACTTCACTTTGGGTAATTGATACATTAAATTATTCTTCTATGTCTACTTAAGTTATCACTACAATGTGAGATAAAAAGAGTATGTAGTTTTTCAATTCCTTTCTTATCAGTGATTTTGATGATAAAGATAATTTGTTATGATGATGAACTGAATACCAGCTTTACAAACTGTTCTAATCTTAAAAAAAAATATTTTCTTTAAAAAAATTAGGGCTTTTTTTTAATTTTTCTTTGAAAATGGAAGTGTCTTCTTTATTAAACTACTCGCATCTCAGGACGAAAGTACCTCCTGAAAATAAGCAAGGCTGTGGGATCAGTTTTATACCATCAGCTCACTATCATCTCAACCCAGATAAATGACTGAAGTGCTCATTCTGCTGACTTCTAAAGTTGACTTCTAAAGGTTTTTTTAATAAATATATTTTTGCTTTTGCATAAAATGAGAGAGTTCAATCTCTGTAAAGAAGCTTTCCAGTTTTCCTTTTCCAGTGCTACTTCAGAAAGTTGGTTTTCACATGAAAAAAGCCCAACACAAACACACACAAATAAAATTAAAGAAATTCCTAAGAAAACAATACATAAAGCAGTTGAGCCTTAAAAATAAAACAAAATTTTAAAATTGGAATAAAATAACTGATATAGTGGCAAGGAAACATTCATCAAAACCTAGGAAAAATATACTTTTAAGTCTGTGTATTAACTTATTAATTTTACTGTACCTGGTAATAAGTTCTTCTGCAGCTTGTGAGCACAACTGGATCTGTGCAACTTCTTCATCTGTAGCCAACTCAACAGCTTGCTGAGGGTACAAGGGAGATCGAATGACAGGTTTACAGGAATCATACTTCTGTTTGTCTTCCCAAGACTTCAGGGTGTTTTCAAAGGCCTAATCAAAATGAATTATACATTCAGTTCACAGCACTTGGAGTATTCTTACTCATTAAAACTTTTTTTTTACATTTTATATGAATTTATATTATATAATATTTTAGTTTAAATTAATTTGACAATAAACAACTGTTTTATTTAATTTTATATAAATAATGCAACCTGTATAAATAACAATTTTAAATTTAATTTTTTAAAACTTAGTATAGAGAATAAGTCACTTTTGAAAGCTCTTTTCTATCTCCTCCCTGTTATCCTCAAAATGTGTAATCCAAAACAATAAGAACACAAAAACAGTGATAATTGTTGGACTCAATGATCTTAGAGGTCTTTTCCAACCTAAATAATTCTAGGATTCTGTGATTCTCCAATGCAAGCACATTTTGTGCAGACAGCTAGACTGAAATCTGAAATGAATACTGGATTCAAACATTAAAAACAGTGGGGAAAAGTAACAAATTTAGTAAATTAGAGTTCAAATTCCATTAACTCCATCCTAAATTCAAGATCTAGTTAGTGGATGGAGAACTGAGGGGCAGTTACACCCTTCACACAATAATCCTAGACAAGAGTGAACTCTCCAGTGGCTTTGTGACTATGTTCTGCTTGTGTCTCTTCTATCTGAGACTGGATCACAGGACAGAGGGGGGATTAGTAGGTCAGAGAGAGACAGGAGAGAAATGTGCAAAAAGGTATTCTGGAGAATGGACATTATAGAACTTTTGTATTTATGCAACTGTGCTAAAACTTCCAGGGAGGGAGGGAGGAAGGCAGGCAAGAAGGCAGGCAGGAAGGAAGGCAGCAAGGAAGTAAGGAAGGCAGGCAGGAAGGTAGGCAGACAGGCAGGCAGGAAGGAAGGAAGAAAGCAAGGAATTTTGACCATTCTTACTATGTAGGAATAAGAATACAGGAATAGCACTAATAAAACCAATAAAAGTTAACAAAGCTTTGCCACTTATACAAAAGAATAATTCTCTATTCATCTTATTAGAGAAATTATATAACTGTAAGTAATTGTAGGAGTTATAAAAATAGTTATAAAATATTTTTGTAAGTGCTGTTTTGTTAACTGAATCAAGTTATCACAGAAACCAATGTTAGCAGTGGTATCTCTTTCTGCAACGTACTCTGTCTCGTGTTAGCATCTGAGCTCTGTTTTTATGTATGATCTTAATAACTCCTGGGGGCTGGATCCATGCCTCTCCATCGACTTGCACTGGAACCCCTTCATCACCAAGTATGGTGATCTTTACTGACCGACACTGGAAAAGAACAGACATGTTATTTTACAGAGCAATGAATACTAATGAAACTGGCAGGTCACCTGAAATCTGTTGATTACCAGGAGCTGTGGCTTCTGTCCAGGACTGTCTCAAGAATGAAGAACTTTTATACTTCATTCATCATTGAAGACAATTTGTTACCCGTTAAAAACAAAACAATGTCAGCGCTTTATTAACGTATAGCGTGGTGGTCATCCAAACTACCACTACTTGCCAGCACCCCAAGCTGCTGCTGACCATGTTGTGTGCTTGCACGTGAGAAACAGACCTGAGCGATCCTATGGTGCTGCAGTTTGATGACTCTTGAGACTGCCATCTGCATGCTGCCAAATACTGCAACAACTTCTAAGATTTTATCATCGAACGATGGAGCCCCAAATATCTGCAAAAAAATTTTGATGGTAAATCCAGTGCTTAGATTGCATGTTCAGTGAAACACAGATTCATTTACAGATTCATTTTCAACATTGAAATGCTCTATCTTATTTACTGCAGAATAACTACAATGTCTCTAAAGTCATAGGAGTAAGATACCATAGACAATAGCCAAATATTACTGTAAAATAGCAATGCTAATAGCATTTCAAATATCTGAATGACAAGGCATATCCTCATATAGGGAGGATGATGTTTCAGCATGCAGATTAAGAAATGTTTTTCAAGGCAAGATGAAAGGCCAATTCAAATCTCTGCTTGTTTAATGTACTTAATATCTAAAAAGTTCTTAAAGGTAAGAGAAGCAATGATGTCTTATTCCTCTCAGAAGTGCTTATCTGTTTATATTTTGAATTTTCTGGAAACCAACATCTGAGTCCACACTCTGCTTTGTTTAACACAGCTTTGATACTGAAGAGGATCTTTTTTTTGCTGTATGTAATTATCCACTGTAAATACAAAAACTGCTTCTGTATGGAACAAATATCCTCCTATCTAGCCAACGTGCTGAATTTCCACAAGCTCACACAAAGCACAGGAAGTCTTGCCACCTGGTGTCCTGTTGGGGAATTCAGCCACAGGACAAGTCTTAGGCTGGAGTTCAGCTGGGCCTGGCAGGTGATACCACACTAAGGTCACTTGAAGCTTGGCCATTTTATCTTGATATGCAATAGGGAGAAATGAGGGAGAAAAATCAGCAGGAGAAATCACTCCAGTAAGAGTTTAGTGAGTAGAGAGATCACCTCTTTGAGCAGTACTTGGACTATCTCAGTTGGCACCTTGGGGAGAGTAAGCTGCATCAGAGACACCTGAGACCAGACTGGGGAAAAATCCCTTAAAGAAGCTCAAAGGCACAACTAGTCAGGTCCTGCCTCCAGACAGAAGATTTTCTGAAGGTGAAGAATAAGATCCAGGACTGTGTAATCCAAATAGTGTCTGCAGCAACAGCTCAGAGAGGGAGAGGATGGGGAATAAGGTAAGGCAGTTTGGTCCCTGCTGCCCACTGAGCCAGTGGGAGCCTTTATCCCAACACAGTGAGCAGTGGCTTTGGTCGGGAGGCTGAGAAGGGCATGTTTCCATGGAATTTTTCACATGAGTATGTGAACATCTTGACAAGAGTAAAGATGGTGATTCTGTTATTCCAAGGCAAAAAGCGTGAAGAATTCTTGATCCAGCAACCGACACCTACAGGGCTAGTTCTTGCATGGGTTAAGAAAAAGCATTTGTAAAATTTCATTTATTTTGTGTTTCCATTTTAGCAAAAGGATTGAAAAAAAGGCCACAATCCAGTCTTCTGCTGTGTCTCTCCATCAGTAATATCTCTACTGAAAACCACTCTTCTTTTTTTTTTTTTTTTTTTCCAAAAGGCAACCCAACGACTATGGATCAACATTGACTCTTTTCCTGTTGCAGGTCATTTTCCAACCAGTCTTCTGGACACCAAAAAACATGCGTTAACAAGCCCTGCTCAAGTCAGTCAGGGTGCAGCTGCCCTGCTTGGCTCACTGCTGATGCTTCAGCAATAGTCACAGCTGTGAAGGCAACATCTTTCATTTGTCCAGTTAAGCAGAAATAGCAGCACTTCAGACCACCACCATGACCATCTCTTGAGGATCAATTATTCAAGATTGCACTAAAGCAGTGAATTAGGCTCCTAACTCTGTCCAGAACAAAAATGTCACTGAGCTGGCACATCTGGTCACCAGAAGACTAATAATATCAGTAAAACTGCTTGAGGACACACACATTTGCTGTATACCAGTATGAAAGCTAGGACAGTTCTCTCTCATTGAGAAAGTCTGGGGAGAAAAATAAACTCCTGAACAGGGGCTGAGCAGGTGTTAGAGAAGCTTTCAAGTTATGAATAGGAACATGGAGTATATAAAAACTTGAGATATCCATCACCAAATATAAACAGAACTGCCATCCTCTAACATATACCAAAAATAAGAAAAGGACATTCAAACATGTTTATATTTCTTTTTTTTTACTTTTATACATATGTGTATATATATATACATATATAAAGAATATATACAAGTATGCAAATATATATGTATTAGATTGCAATAATATATAATAGATGTTCATATGTATTATAAAAATATAATTGTGTATATTATTACATAAAACTATATATACATATTTTTAATATATATATGCACAGAAAAAAGGAAAGGATAACATCTCACAAGAAACCCCAAATATCATGGCAAAAAAATCCTGGGCTGTCTACATTAAAATCACAAGCCAGTTTGCAACTACAGTTTTAGGTGATTCAGACCTCACATACTCTAATTCAGGACACGCAGAATTAGGATAATCTGCTAGTAATTACAGTTGTTGCACTGTACATGAAGTTGATAAGCAGCAGTGACACTGCTCCAAATTGTAAGACATGTATCAATGTAATGTAATGTTTCTTAGGAGATGAGAGGAAGAAGAGAAAAAAGGTACCTTAAAATATTTTAGAAGGCCATTGAAAATAAACTTAGAAAACAATTTACTACCCCCACTAAATTATCAGTCAGTGAATGCATCAGTCCCCATTTTCTGAATCACCATCCTTTACAGCAAAGCTGTTTAAAGAACAGGAGGAAAATTCAGATATAAACTGTGAGTGATTATCCTGTCTACCTTGCTTATTGTTAGAATATAGCAAACAGAGGAATCTGTGCTTTAAGAAACCTTATTTACAGGAGTCTGTAAAACAATATAGAGAGAAATTAGCTGTGTCTCTGTCTATAAAATCAGTTTCTAAAAATACTCATAGAGCCATTAAAAAAATCCTAAAATCATTATGAACATTTTGCTGGAATGGACAGTGAAAAATCGTGGGATATATTTTCAATTTAAAAAAAAAATCAACAAGACAAGTTTAAACTTAAACAGCCTCCCCAAATAAGAGTTGTTATCCAAACTATATGCTACTACTATTGATATTTATTGCTGGTTTTGCCCAGAAGGTTACTTCTCTTTACTGTTACTTACATCATCTTCTTTGGTTCCACCCCAGAAATTAGTTCCACCAGCATAGCTGGGAATGTTTAGCACAGCTATGCCCTGCAGGCTTGGAAGAGGGATGTACTGTCCATCACACTGTAATGGATAAAAGCTCATTCAGTTTATAAATAATATGATAAAAGTAATCAGCCATTTTTAACACATGAAGCTTCAACAGAGCTGGTAGGGGAGGACAGAGTCATTAATAGGTCTGACACAAGACTATTCTCTCCAGGCAGTGAAGCACCTCTAATACAAACCTCTTCTCCCTAGTCTTAGCATTGATTTTTGCAGAGTTGAAAACCATGTAGATCTACATGCTGCAGTATCTACAGCAGAGGTGTTCCATGACTCTTCAAAGAACCATTTTCACATTCCTTCTTATGAAATTCCTCATGCACTTTGACCATGGTCTGCTTACCAAGGATTAAAAATCTTTTTTGCAGTGAAAAAACTAATTTCCCTGAGTTCACACAGCAAGATCATCATGAACATTACAAGAAGATTCATTTACCCATTTGGTAACTAGTCTTGCATCCTATATCAGCATTCCCAAAATTGCAACAGAGTTGTTATTTAGGTAAATCCATTAAGCTCGGGGTGGTGTTTGTGTGTGTCAAAAATATCCAAGAATATTTCGGGAATAGCCACAAATGTGGTTAGTTGTCAGTGTTAGCATGTATTGTTGACTTGTAAAAATAACTTCACCCTCCTCCCAAAAGTGCAAAGACAAATCTAGGAATGACCCTGCAGTTGTTACCCTGGCTGTGGCTGGGAGTTGTTGATTTTGCAGGTAAGAGGTTGCTCCCATATCCAACTGTTCAGTTCTTTCTTACAGCTTTATCTCCCAAAACCCATAAGCAACTCCAAGTCCTACTCAACACGATCATGGGATGACATAGGTCAATCTCACATTATTTTCAGCCAAGAGTAAAGACATCAGAGTGAAATCACTCTTGACTTAGAGCAGTACAACTGCCTGCAGAGGTGAGCACAATGACCTCAAACCATTCCACTAGGACTCAAAAGTGAAGTGCCACAGGCATGGATTTTCTGAAGCAAGTTAGAAATAAAAGGCTGTAAATGCTGGACTCAGGTGTCACTTTGTGGACCATGAAGTTGGAGGTCAAGTTGCCTTTAAGGAAGATTGCTATATTACTGCACACTGCCAGTCCCACAAAAAGATTTTTAAATTGTACAAATGAAATAGAAATTCTCAGGAAGTAAGGACAAAATCTGTAGCAACTTTATCAGGAAGAGAACGATATGCAAAATTATTTCCAGAATGTGTTTAGTGCTCTTTTTATGATTTAATCTCAGTAACAAGGCAGAATTTAACCTTTTCATCAAGATGTGACAGTATCTAAAATACAGTGTGATGTTAATAGATGCTGCACAGCCATTTGTATTATAGCGGAGGTCTGCCTCCAGTTCCTGAATAAGGCTGATATTTTGTAAGACAACACTAAATATGAAATTTCTACTTGTTGGCTTAATTCCAGAAATATTAAAAAATAATTATGGAAAAGTCAGCAGCGAATATATTATCAAATCTTATTTGAATCAGATTTAAAAAATCCTTAAATTAGAATTCTATCTGCAGCATACATAACGTTCTTTCCTGTTATTATATTTGCTAACTACTTCATAATTCCTTGATAATTACAATCCTTAGCTAACAGCAATCCTTAGCTAACAGCAATCTGCTGCTACTGGACAAAATCCTCCTAAATCCCAGAGGAGTGAGAAAGAGTTCCAGTAACCTAAAATCATTCTTTCAACTTCAAAATTTACCCTCATATAAATATCGTGAACTTCCCTACGAAATACTTAGCATGAAATAAAAAGAGAAATTTTACATGTTCATTGTAAAAATCCAGCTTAGATACTCTTTGGGTGAAAATAACAGTAACCATCCTGTTGTCTTTTTCTGCATTTTGTAATCATTTATATCTCCTTTAAATTCTGAGTATCATGAGGAAGACTCAGATTTGATGTTAGAGCTTAAAAGACAAAAAATAGCTAGCTATGTTCAGACACGGGATTTGTTGTTGCTATGACAATATCTTGCTTCTTTTGAGTGACTACTAGGTAAAGTCTCTACTGGTGTAGTTGTGTTTCTTGTGATGCAATTCAGAATCTCCTCTCTTTTGTCAGCAATTTTTTAATATTTGTGCGTTATCCCTATATGTGTAATCGAAATTTCAGATATATTAAAATGAACCTGAAGAATTAAGACTCCTTGTCTCTTTCCTTCTGTTTATTTTATGGTCATTTCTGTTGTTGCCCTTAAAACCTGGTCTTCCTTTTGAAGCAATGAACATTAAGAAATATATCCTACCTAAGCAATTTATTATTTTTTTGTAACCTGGTAATTGTGAGAAACGTTATACTGGGTATTTTGTGACCTTTAAGTACTGACATTTTACTCAAAAACTCCACTGGGAGAACAAACTTTTACATAGCACATCTTTATACTGTGCCTTTGAGGTCAGCTTGAGTTGATACAAGAACTCTAAAAGGTTTCAAAAAGAAGCCCAAATTCTTCACTGCACACAGTGGAAGCAAAAATACTTATTCTGTCCATAAATAAAATTTACCTCAAGTTGAACTTTTTGTTCTAAGTTCTTGTAAGTTCTCTGCAGTAGCTCTTTTGTGCCAAGAACTCCATACCACATCATGTTTTTCGTCCGACTTCTGAAAGCAGGCAAAACAAGACTCACATATTGAAATATACACATTATTGTGCCTTGTAATTGTAGGAAGAGAAAAATTTAAGAAATTCATATAAAGAGGTAAGGAAAAGAAAAGAATGGAAACATCTTGGCTCTGTTACTGACAATTATTTTACCTGCACTTTTCAGGGTGCTCTTCTCGCTTGTTATTAAATTCTAGTGAAATTTTTGCATCTAACCCAATTCCAAAGTAGTTGTTCATGACACATTTTTCTGAATATCCCTCCCTGTTAAAGGAAAAGAGATAATTAGGTGTACATTTGCACAGAACCTGGACACACAGCCATCTATGACCAAGACTGTCATTGGTCTCAGAACACAGTATCAACTAAGAGATTTTAAGAGATCTTTCCTCTGAATCTCCCTGAGGAAACCCACCGGTAGTTGAAGAGACAGGTTGTATGACAGCTCCTTCGCAACTGCAAGTTACTTCCCTTAGGGTAAAGGAAAAACTGTACCACACCCCCATCCAGCACTATCTCAACTACACCCAATACAACAGCGCAATACCATGAGAGAGCTTCCCCAGGCCCAGCTCTGAGACAGCAACAGCACACCATGCTGAGCACCCAGGTTGTGGTTAGGCTTGCTGGTGCTAGATGTTTGGCTGATGCTGCTGGCATTGCAAGGCTTTATTTTAAGGGAGCCACAGCCCAAAACCCAGATACCACCCAGAAGTCTCTGCCAATGCTACACCCACTTCTGAGAAGCAGAGACAGCTTAGGACACAAAATTTCCACCTCACTGCTCCAGTCCTTAGGGCATCACTCTTCTTTCTCCACTACGAAGTGCCCAGACCTGCTTCAACATCTTGCTGGCGGCTGAGCTTGCGTTCAGACCGGTGGTTTGGGCAGAAAAACCCAGCTCTGAAAGACTACTGTCCTCCTCCTCCCAGTGAGCAAGGGATAAGTGAGCAAATGTCTCCTATTATTTCTGCTGCTGCAAAACAATTTTGCACTACTCATAACTAAATGGCACAATCCAACTTGTTTTCAGACATTGAGGTCTACTGCCAAATGATAGCAAACAAGAACTACATAATTGAAAAAAAAAGGACCGTAAATATGTAAAAAAAAAAGCCCTTAAGAAAAGCAAAGTAAAGCAAAACAGTACATTTGGAAACAAAAATATTTCTTACAGGGAATCTGGATCCGGGTCAATAAATGGCGTAGCACCAAATGGATCGATGTTTGCTAGCAACATTTTGCTAATAATTGAACTTCCTGCAATGGAAGCAGCTAGACCAGCCCTCAAACCTGATTAAAAACAAAACACAACAAAACAAACCAGAAAGAAAATAAAAAAACAATTTGTATTTGATAAACAGACAAACATACAAGCCACATACTGAGAAACAATATTCATTAAATCTGTACAGATTGTGAATTGTGATTCTATCTCAATTTTTATCTATATTGGTGTCATGGGTTGAGATTGGTCCCCCTGAGAGCCGAGGGGCCCAGAGGTGATCGGGTGCCAGGGCAGTGTTCCCTGGAGGGCCAATCACCGTTCATCTTGTTCGCTGCTGCTGAAAAATCATATATACCCAACCAACAGAAGCTGCTGGCAATTCTGTTGGTGTCTGCTGCGGCGTGTAGGTGTAGAAGGCTGGAGGGGAGGCCCTGCGGCCCACAGCCCTGCAGCCCACAGCAGGGTTAGAGGCAGCATTTGGAGTGAGTGTTTGTGAGGGACGTGACTCACAACACCTGAGAGAGAGGTGCTCTGAATATGAGGATGACTACGGAGACCACAGGGACAGACGCTACAGAGACAGATCAGCAGAACGGTCTCAACCACAATCTCCATCTTGGTCCTGATCCTGCTTGTGATCTCCTTCCATCACACACAGAAGGAGCGAAACCCCTAAGCATAGATCTAAGCGCAGTGAACTGTGGTCCTATCTGCGCACCCAGGGAGAAAACATGAGGAAGTGGGATGGTGAACCTAATTCCAGACTTGAGGCCAGAGTGAGAGAACTAAAACGCAAGGAAGCCGATAAGAAAGTCGTCTATGTGGGAGATGCAAATTTCTTTGAAAGAGAACTGAGATCTCCCAGACGCAGGAAGACTGGAGTCTGTTTCCAGGATGACAAGAAAGCCTCTGGCCTGAAAGTTTTCTCTTCGGTGTTGAGATAAATTGTGGGAAGGGGTGGGGGAAGCCTGGAAATTCGATTTTGGATTTCTAATGTGGCTCAAACTGCCACAATTAGTTATCTTTTCAGGTCTCTGGCTCCTTTAAGGAGAAAGGCAGCTATGTGTGGTGCAGTGGCTGACTCTTCATGTACCACCATTGAAAAAGAAAGTTACAAAGAAAATTTAAGATTTCGGGCCAACACTCACTGGCTGGTATAGTAACCAAACGGGTGACCTAACATCCAAAAAGACTACTACAGCTTTTTATTTAGTTTAATCTTCATCTCCTAACTGTCCATGATTTTTCGTTGGTCCTATCCTTTGGAAATATTCCTAAGGAATATCCTTACCATTTTTACAACTTGCAGAGCCATAGTTTAACTTAATTTGTGGAAAGATCACAGCCTTGACACACCTACTTTGACTAATAACAATGTCGTTCTACAAAATACCATGTAATGCACGTAAACAAAGAAAAGCTTTCTAAAAGCTTTCTCTTAAATTTGCCTAAAGAAAGAATGTAAGCTTAGTTCCATTATGTTTTAACTATACTAATAAAGTTAACTAACCCAGTCTCTCTAACTAGCACTCTCTAGTATTAATTGAATTTGGAGAAGAACAGATTTTTTTTCATCTGTTAATTGCATTTGGGTAAGAACAGATTTTTTTCTACTGTTTTAACTACACAGCAGCTTTGTGTAGTTTTGGTTATTCACTTCCGGAGAGGTATCCACAGACAGCTCTTACTCAGAGGGTTGAACTTCACATGGCTTTGACCCTCAGCCACTTCATCTTAATCAACAGCCTGCATTGATCAGGATAAATGATAGAAGGATTTGGGAGTACTGGTGGATGAAAAATCAGATGTGACCTGGCGATGAGCACTTGCAGCCCAGAAAGCCCACCTTATCGTGGACTGCATCAAAAGAAGTGTGGTCAGCAGGTCAAAGGAGGAGATTCTGCCTCTTTACTCCACTCTCTTGTTACCCTGCCTCGAGTGGTGTGTGCAGCTCTGGGACTCCCAACATAAGAAGGACACGAACCTGCTGGAGTGAGTCCAGAGTTTGGACAAAAGGAAGAAAATTTTTATGATGATGGTGGTGAGACAAAGGAACAGGCTGCCCAGACAAGCTGTGAATGCCCCATCACTGCAAGTGTCCAAGGTCAGGTTGAATGAGGTTTTGAGCAACCTGATCTAGTGAAAGATGTCACTACCCATGACAGAGGGCTGAACTATATGATATTTAGAGATCCCTTCCACCCTGAACCACTCTGTCATTCTAAGATTCTGAATTTTACTTTTCGCCCTCCAGAATCAGATGCAACACTTCTAATGCTTCTGGTGTTGTGCCAAATGACTAGAAATCTTCTACATTATTAAGCATTTCTTCCTATATGATACAACACAAAGATGCGTATCTCGATTCAAACAAATTCCAGGCATGAAGTAAAAGTTGTTATTTGACAGCAAGCAGGGGACTGGAAGGCAATATTTAAGTAGCATAAAGAACAGCGGATTTTAAAATCATAATTACCTGGGCAGATAATCCTTGTGTTAAGTACTGGGAGGTTTTCCTTGCTTGTAGCCAAAGCTGGAGCAGAGAAGGAACCTGTCTGAGAATGGATACCTCGGCTTGTACGTCGATCGGGAGATCTTGGGGCAGTTTTAGCTGTGCAGAAGAAGCAAAAGTAAGAGCACTAATTAGACCTATTATGACATTACTACATAGTTTTGACAGCCCTGAAAATGTTTCAAAAGGATTAATTTAATCTGTTACTATTTCAATGCGAATGTCCTTCCCCCTTACACCAGAGTTTTTCTTCTAAACACAGGAAAGAAAACTCAGAAACAGATCAAGTGAGAAACACAAATCAAAAGGAACAAGTGTGCACAGCACTCAACATGAGGAGTTCCCATTTATATTTCAAGCTACCAGCAAAACTATTACATGTATTAAATGTAAATCTGTTCATATAAATGTATTATATCACCTTAAAATGCACTAGTATTTAATGCTGCAGTAAGCTTCTTATAAACATATTACTGAAATAATAAAACTTGAACTTAAATTCAATCTATGTTTACTTATAAATATAGATATATAGTACATTACTATTTATAACAATTTTAATATAGATAGCTATTCTAACACACAGGCCACGGAAATATCTCCTCAACAGCCACAGTATTTTCTTCAAGCAGCTAAAATGGGCCCCCTGCCTGCATCAGGTTATGAAAACATCAGACAAAACTCTGACATCTTTATTTACAGCCAAACTGAAAACTGCAGGGGAAGGGAAAAAGCCATGTCCATACTTGTTTTCTGCAGTTAGATAGTGGGGGACATCCGTTTTCCATCATCTTTTTTCACAAAAAACAAACAGGCAAACAAACAAACCAGCAATTCCCAAAACAATTAACTTATTTGTTAAAATTCTCCAGAAGATCAACCAATAAAACCTTGACAGGCAGCAAGATTTGGTAGCCAATGTAACTGTTGCTGACAAAGGCTCAGAAAGAAGAAAGGGAAAAAAATCAGGGTGAAAGAGAAGATATTCACAAAGAGTAACTAGTAGCTCAGTGAGGCCAGTTATCCCTTGGGTTGCCTTTGGAGGTGATGAAGGACAGGCTTTGCAGAGGGCTGACCTCAGGTGCTGTAATTTGCTTTCCTGGCAGACCTTGTTTCGTGCAGCCTGAGAGAATAAGCCAGTGCCTGCTTTAGCCTGGAGAAGGTAATCTTTGTGAAATTCAGCCCAATCAGATATAGCCAGAAATTGGTGCCACAAGGAAGCAAGCTTGGGTATTACCAAATGCTTTGTTATAATATTTCCATGTGCACGTAGAAAGCTTTCACACAACAGATGGTCATAGACAGACACTTCTTGGCTACCTCTGCTCCAAATTATCTCACATGTTAAACCTACTTCAACTTAGGACAACTTCAACCTTGACCATCTGAAGAAGCTCAGAACAAAAAAAAGGAAATTATTTCAAGGTGATCTGATCTATTCCTCTCAAAACATGAAAACTAATTCAGTAAAAATAGAATTAGTAGGACTAGCACCTAGACAACAGCAGCAAAACAGCACCAGGAATATGGTGGGAAGGATAGAATATATCCTTTTAATGGCTGGAGTGGGACAGATCAGTTCATGTCAATCATAACTCAGCCTGAGCATAATGTGGGTGTAATGTATGAAGACACTAATGGAAAAAAAACGCTGAGTGAGAAAATCTAGAGATAGAAGAAATAACTAGAACAAGGATTTAGACATTGTGTTCAAATCAACTCAGGTCAGGATTTGTGCATTCACTTTTTTTTTTAAGTGATGATAATCTAGCATAGAATGGTAGTCAATGGTATGGCAAATTTTTCACTTTCTTGTATCCCAGGAGTAAGATTACACACCTTTCTGGACAATCTTCTTAAGTCAAACAGAAATTATTAAACACAGGACAGAGAAAAGTGGATGGAATTTTCTGGACTGTTTCATATAAAAGGTCTGACCAAGTGGACTAACAGCTCCTCCTGACTTTAATATCTGTGTAACAGCCATAGCAGTTATCACAAAATGCTACAGTATTGCATGATAGCAATACAACATAAATGATTTGTATCTGTGCGTGGTAAAAAACTGTAATAATGTCAAAAAATAAAAAGGAATAAAAATGGCAAGTGATAGCTAATGAGAGTTATTAAATATTTAGATGAAGGTATTAACATATGGAAAAACATTGTCTTCATCAAATGACCAGGAAGATCCTCAGAGGGTAAACTATAACACTCAAAACAAAATTAACATTAATTTTTCGTAATACTTCTGGAAAAATTCACAACACTATTCACACAGTCTGTCCTCTCTGTACTTGTGAGCAAGGCAGTTATATTAAACAGGAAATATCAACAGAGCAGCTGCTATTTATTTGACAGATGAGAGTCACGGGAATAACTGCAATAAAGATAAACTTTTGCTGTGAATGCTCTGATAAAAATAATGGAGCTCTAACGAGTAAAATTGATGTTTCAATGCAGATAACTGAATTCATGTTTCATGCTTTGTCCCTAAACATCTATCGTCCACTGACAGCATTAATATGCACTCTATTTCACACAGATACATGAACAATACAGATTCCTATTAAATGCAGAAATTATACTGCCAAGAAACAACGAGTTTAATATATTTCTACACATGTGTATATTTTTCTTTTATTATACAGTTATGGCAGTAGGATTGGGTCATCTGTAGGGCCAGCATCCTCTATGAGCTACTATTGAAGAGAGACAACCAACATGCATTAATTCCTCTAACCAAGGGAAAAGGAAAGGGAGCAATGAAGAGACAGTCACTGGAGAAAGCCTGACACCCATTTCTGGAGAAAATGTGAGTTTCTGGGTTAAGAGAAGCCCTAAAAGCCTAATGTCTTATTTCTAAGGCAGGATCTACTGACACAGGCACTAGCTTCAGAGCTTCAGAGCAGAGGCTCATGAGGACAACTAGTTTTGAGGATGTTAGTGTGGGTTAGGGTAACAAAGGGTGATGCAAATCCCAAACAACTTTTCTCATTTTGTCACAAGAAGTAACTAGAGGATGGGCTTTGCTGTCCACCAGCTGCCACTGTTTCTCCATGACTCACAGATCATCTTGTGACCTCCTGCAATGCATCACTGTCCACTTTGATAATATGGCAAAGACTGAAATTTCCATCCATATTGAGAAGCAGCTTTCCTAAAATTACTATGTAGCCTGGGACTCAAGATGTCTATGACTGAGACATGCTATTGCCACCATTACCTAGGCTCTAGCTCCTGCTCAGGTTCATGTAGAAAGGCGAGTGTAAACACCAAATTAATTCAGGCACTTCTCTTCCCAGCAAATACCTTCTCAGCTTTGCAAACAAATTCTAATCTCCTTCATTTTTTCTTCAACTTTTATTTATCCAAATCTATTAAATTTGTGACTAGTTTCCAGTGAAACAGGATGCTAGTATTATTAATTAGGGAGCCAATTATGCTCCAAATGCAATTATAAGGACACTGTATATTTTTATTTCATTCCTAATTTGCTCACTTGATGGGGACTCAAGTTCCTTTGTATCTTCCTCTTTTTCCTCTTCCTTGGGTTCATCCAATTCTTTGCTGTATTCTACTGGAGATTGATTCACTTGTTCTTCACTGTGAGCATTCTGCTCATCCACAACTGCTCATTAAAAGAAAAAACAGAAAGTTTCAAGATTTTTAAAGAAAAACACATACACGGAAAAACAGCTTTTCTTTTTTGTAGCTTTAAGTTAAAAAATATTAACAAAGGAGTTCTATTGCTAATTCAGTGAAAGAGTCTATCAGTTCTCTGCAGTTGATAAAGACTTGCTGCCAGAATTTTTGTAGGGGGATAATAGTTAAAAAAAATGTACACTTTCATACGTGCACACACACGCATACATAAGTACTCACACTTGCAGACAGTCATCAACATTCAAACAAGCTGCATTTCTTTTCTTTGCAGCCTGCAGAAAGCACATAATTTTATCTATGTAAGAATGTAGAAATCAAATTTTATAATAAAAACTTATTCCAGTTAGAAAAAAAAACCCAAACAAACATCGCGATCCTATCGTATTCTACAAATACGGATCAAAACATTGCTGACGTGCACCTTTTTCTGCCTGTTCAATGATCTGCCTCACAGCCTTCTTCAAACTGTTTGCTCGAAGCATTAACTGTTCCCTCGATTTGAAGAGTTTCTGGGTGGAAGACTTTGAGACACACTCCACTAACTGCTCTTTACTTTCAGAAAATGATTCTTCACTTGAAAACTCCTCTGCTTCTTCTTCCACAATGGGGGGAGCAATGCCTGGGAGAATGGGAGCAGCCTGGGCTTCTGTGTGAAGAGCCTGGAGCAACAGGTCTAGCTTCTCATTTAATTCTGAGCACTAAAACAAAGTGGAAAAGAATACACATACACACCAAAAAAAAAAAAAAATCAACAGCGAACATGTGAACATTTTCAAGAGTTAAGGTACCAGGTCATATTTGAAACTGTAGGTGTCTTTAGTCTATCTATTTCCTTGTACGATCCAAACTGAGATTCAATATTTTGGAATATCAGATTGTGAGTAGGTCTTCATGTTTTTTTTTTTGCAGATCTACTCTGTGACATTTAATCAGATTAGAGCAATTATAACACAAAAACACTACACTCAGATTAAAATAACAGACCATGCTAAACTCAGCCTGCCACATAAGCAGAGCACAGATTAGATCTGACTCCTCTCCCAATGGTTTGCAGCACAGAAAGCCACCAGAGGTTTGCCCATACTGTGCATTATGGGTGCTCAGTACCCCATTTTGGAGAGATGATCTGTAGAGACATGACCAGCTGTTAGACTGAGACCCACTGGGTTGTTTTTGAGAGCTGTACATTTAAGCAAGTTAGTTGCCAAAGAGCAAAGAACCAGATGCTGTCAAACACCTCTAGCCAACAGTAAGTAGCTGCTCTCTCTAGGTGCACCGGAAATGAAGTGATTTTCTGTGCTTAAATGAATGAAAACCAACACTGTCTGGCCTTAGAACAGTAAAAAAGAAAAACTCATTTTCTAAAATATGTGCCAGATAGAAATGTGAACCACAAATTGCCGCTTAGCAATTACATTTTCTGACTGGGACTGTCAGGGATTTTGTTTTCTTCTTTTTTTTTCACCTTTTGTAAATTTTGTGTCTCATACTAAATCCTGTCATCTTTTCCCCCAGTGTTTTTGCAACATGATCTCTACATTTTGCAGCTTAACACACTATTTTTAGCACTGTGGTCTCTCTCTCCTTCATTCTGACAGCATACTCACTCTTCATTATCCCATTGTTTTCCTGTAGCTAACTTAATCCCTATAACTCCTAATGCAAAAAAATCCTTTCATCTCTATGTATGCTACCACGAACTTTATCCTTTATGAAGGAAGAAAGTCTAAACAGTTTATAGAGATTCAGAGATTAAAGACAGTTTGGAAATAACTGTTCTATGCAGTAAGAAGAGAAGAATTTTAAAGTCACTGGTTGAAATGAAAGCCAAGATGGGTATCTTGGAGCAATGTGAAAATTAAACACCCGTGAGCTACAAACTTTAAAAAGCCAGCAACTTTAAACCTCAACATAGTCATAGGCTTACTTTAATGGCCATGGCATCAGCTTCCTCTGCATTTTCCATTGGTTTTTCGTAAGTCTTCCCTATTTTGGCAACAAAGTCCTTTACAGTTTCACATAATATTCTTCAGATAAAAAAAGGAGAGGGGAGAAATCAAATGAAATAAAATAGATATGTTTTGAATGTTAAATTCTTACGACAATGTATTCATATGCACTCTGCTATAAATCATTCTTATTGGAAACTGAACTTTGTGATCATACTTGCAAATCACATGACACACTTTTTCATAGCTTGCAAAATTGAAGTGATAAGCTTTAAAACAAAAACTCTTCCTCTCTTTTGCTTATGCCTTTGCACACATTGTATCTCAGTCTCTTATCTCAAATAAACATGACTGATTTTATCCAGTCCCTTGTCTGTACACCTTCCATACCAGAGGACTTAGCAAACTTGCATTCACTGTGATAATTTCAAACACAGTCATGCCAACTCCCATTCAAAGATGGAGCTTAGAAACTGTAGAGAAAATCTACTGAATTGAATGGAGTACTTAGATAAAAGCATATGGCCACACACATCCCACTGCACAGCTCGTGCTTTTGAACCATAGCTGACCCTGAAGCATATTTAGTGGCTGCAATGAATTTCCACTGTGTGAATCAGGAAGACTTGGTTCTTATTACCTACACTGAAGACAGACAGCAAATTCACTAATGAGGTGTGGATAATTGCAAATACTGTTCATTTGGTTGACATTTATTTGACAGAAATTAAACAGATTTAACAAGATACAGATCCTGTTTAGAAACTGGAGTTGTAATAATATCCTGCATCCTTATTTTCTACATGTGCTATGTATACCTTAAAAATGAAATTTTGTTAACTTCATCTTTTGCATATTGCAAAATATAAGATTTTTTTCATTGAGAAGGTATACACAGAATAGTTCTGGTTTCAGATGATGTCTGAGATTTGCCAATTCTCTCTCATTTTAAATTGTTTCAGTCTGGGGAAAAAAAACCCATTACTGTCTGAGACAGAACTGATATAGACAGAGCTACAATAAAGCTACCTAAGCTGAAGTTCTGCTTCACACTGGTGAAGCTGTTTGTCCTCTTAAACCTATGGGTATGCATTAAAAATAGCCAGAAGAAATGCAATGTGGAGTAGATCCCATATTTGCATTAGTAACGCTCAGTTTCATATTGAAGCCATACATTGATTTGGAGTGATTTTAAATCACTTTATATTAATATTGTGTGATTTTTTTTTAATTTAGTATTAAGTAATCCATTACAACTATACCATACAAAAATTTTGCAGAAAAAACCCACATCCACTCTAAAAGATATAAATCAAGACATATTAAGCCAAGCCAGTTGGGCTAGCCATAAGAAAATCAGGCTAAGACAGAAGGCTATTATGGTGATGATGTTACACAGGAGTTTATCCCACACATTGTACATGACACTGATTGACTCACTTGGCAGATGATATGACAACTGAGTGCTGATCAGAATTGAGAATTTTTGCAAGATGAGCAGCAACTGAGTCCTCATAAGCAGATATCTGAAAACAGAGAGAAGAGACTTCAATTTCCACACATTTCAGCAGTTTAACACCAAGTAGTGAGTTTAAACACCTCAAAAAATAGCAGGATTTTAATTTCAGATCTAATACAAGGATAAGTGGCTGGCAGTGTAGATTCCACCTGCATACTGTATTTTATGTGCCAGATCTTTAATATTCAAAGTAACACTGCATCTAAGAACTTAATCCACAGCTCTTTTTCTCCTGTAGAGAAAACAGTAAGTTATTTCTAGGCTAAAAACAGTCCATGAGGCATAAAAAATTTACCTTCTTCTCAGATCTATAACAACCTAAAGTATTACAATCTTACATCTTTTATTTCTAAAATAAGCAAAGTTTTCCTCAAACAAATTGATCAACTAAGAAAAAAATCAAATGTTTGCAGTTATAACCTGGTTTTTTCTTTTTACTCTCAGATGGGCTCTTACTCCCCAGGTACCACGACTGAAAAAGGCTGCTAAACTGTATAATGTTACCAAAACCAATCCTCGCGGGGAAAACCATTTAGAGATAGTATTTACAAGAACATTAGGAATTACAAATTCTGAAATACTCAGAAAAAGATTTGGAATGGATCAGAAATGCATCCTCACACACCATATCCTATCTCAAAATAGCTATGGAACCAGACCTTAATTTTTAAAGAAAATTCTAACCAAATTCCAAATCTAAAGCTAAAAATAAGAAATAAATGAAGTTCTGAAATATTCTGATGGCTTCTCTTAAAATATCTTAGCATGTTTTTGTCCTTGATTTTGAATAGGTTGATATACCACTTTGTTTTTTTCTCCTAAAATCCAGCCTTCATTGTAGAACTCTGACAAGTGAATCAGTTTTCATTTAAAGGGAAAAAAACAAGAGATAACCACTGATCTGTAAGAATGAACTAATGTTTTTCAAATATCAGTATAAGAATTCTGGAAATCAAGTGAAATTAGTCTCCTGAAACTACTGGAGGAAAGGGGGGGAAATAATCAGATATGTACTTCCATTTGCTTTTCAAACTGTGATTTAATACAATACCTGCTGTAAGGTTAATTATTATTTTTCTGAAATATTATAACTCAGCAAACAATGCAAAAAACCTGTTGAAATAGAGATTGAAAAAGGTTCTCAAAAGCAAATGGTACTCAAGTAATGACAGGTAAAATAGGCTTCAGAATACATTTTCCAAAAGAGAAGTTTTATAAGAGCAGTTCCTTCCATTTTCAGAAGGGGCTAAAAAAAAATTTCAAAGCCAGAAATAACTAGAACAAAATGATGATGAAGATGCGCTTGAAAATTTTAACTGTCTTGAAAAATTAGAGAAGATAAAAGCCTTGATCTGTGTTGCTGACACCAGAGGCAGAGCTACATGCAAAGCAACCCTGTTAAAATCCCAGCCTTTTTGCATCTCTATATCTAGTAATCTGTCAAAGGTTATAACCTCCTTGCCAATTAAAAGAGCCTGAATTATTAAATTATTCAAGAGCCTGCTGATTAATTATTGCCTCTCAAGTACTTTTGAGCTAAAATTGATATGCACTAGTTTTCTTAGGAATATATTATTTTCTCATTTTTAGTCAGACTTTTCATGCCAATTAATTTGATTAAAACATCTCCCTCTCTCTCAAAATTGAAACCTCATCAGATAGTACAAGCTTTTCTTTGATGATGCTTATGATTTCAAGCTCTCTGAAGAACAAAGAGAAAATTGGATCATATCACTTGACCAAACTCAAGCTGCAAAATACTTCTCTCTTTCTTTAGGAATACAACCCTTGCTTCCAAAATGCTGGGGTTTTTTTCAATGCTTATTCCAAACTCAAGATAGCAGACATTTTGATTTTATATATAAGGTATTTTAAATATTTATATATGTATATATTATATATTAATACATTATATGTATAATATTATACAGTAACATACTACCAAATTATACTATAATATACAAAATCATATATAATATATACTCTTATATATAATAATTATAGAAAATATATAGTATTATTATATTACATAATTATACAATACTACATTCTCGCATAACAAATTATATAATATATAATTTCTAATATATATTAAAATATACATATATATTCAGGAAGAAATTTTTCTGACTGTTTTGCTGAAGGCTCCTTACCTTCATTCCTTCTTGGCAAATAACACAGAACTATAAATGCCAATTACTTGAGATACACAGCATGAACAGACATAAATTCAGTTCAGTTAGCAGGTCACAAAAATGCTTCAATTACAACTATTGTCAGCCCAGAAGCTCCAAGTTAAGTACATGAAACAACAGAACAAAAGTAAAAGTTCACCTGGCACTCCTCTGACTCTTCTGCAGTCATTGGAAGAATAGAAGGCTTTGCTGGTAATTTCAGTTCATATGACATTATACTCCACCTGAAAGAAACATAACAGCTTTAAGTTTCCAGCTCATTATTTTTATCTTCTCTCCGACATATTAACAAAAAGAAAATTCACCATCACACCACAGAATAACTTGTTAAAAAAAAAAAAGGCCTTTTAATTTTTAATTGTATACTTTATGGGTGAAATAATTGAGATTAACAGTAATAATTTGTTCAGATTATTTGTTAGTGATTTGATTAACAGTCTCATTTGTGAAAAAATCATGGGACATTCAATAAAGGCAATAAAGATTTTCTAGAAAAAAACATTTACATTATAAAACAATTTGTGCAAACTAACTGCAGCAGTCAAAGGAAAACAGATGTCTTCCTAGAGAAAAAGTTCTAGGGTGACATTATTTTTTCATCTCAGCTAGGGGAGGCAGGCATGAAAACAAAGAAAATGGTGAAGAATCTTCATTGACATATATATATATTTTTCCTCTGGTAAAGGACAGCACTCAACAGCATAGATAGTACAAAACCACTAACAGTAACAACATCCTTCAAAGTGTGCTGAAAAGAATAAGTAATCACTGCAGATGTCCTTGGGAGTAAGTCTACTGAAATTAGACCAAAAAATGAAACTGAGCTTTTTTTCAGTACAGAAAAAGGAAACATCATTTAATCTACAAATCTTCCAGAATCTGAGGATCAGTAACAAGCATTTCTCTACATACTTTGATTTAAAATGATCAAGTAGCCTGCAGAAAACCTTAAAATAAAAAAAGAACTTGTTTCTCTATTTCATAAAAATAAAGTAAAATTCCCTTTGATGACATTCAAGTGTTTGTAATTAGAGCAAGAAAAGAAACGCTCATGAGAGGGGATTGAGTGTACCATTAGCAAATTTGCAGATGACACCAAGGGGGGAGGGGGGAGCGTTGATCTGCTGGAAGGCAGGAGTGCTCTGCAGAGGGACCTGGACAAGCTGCAGAGATGGTCTGATTCCAGTGGGATGAGGTTCAACAAGGCCAAGTGCCGGGTTCTGCACTTTGGTCACAACAACCCCCTGCAGCACTACAGGCTGGGGACAGAGTGGCTGGAGAGCAGCCAGACAGAGAGGGACCTGGGAGTCTGGATTGACAGGAAGCTGAACATGAGCCAGCAGTGTGCCCAGATGGCCAAGAAGGCCAATGGCATCCTGGCCTGGATCAGGAACAGTGTGGCCAACAGGACCAGGGAAGTGATTCTTCCCCTGGACTCAATGCTGGTGAGGCCGCACCTGGAGTACTGTGTTCAGTGCTGGGCCCCTCAGTTCAGGAAGGATATTGAGGTCCTGGAGCAGGTCCAGAGAAGAGCAACGAGGCTGGTGAAGGGATTGGAGCTATGAGGAGAGGCTGAGGGAGCTGGGGTTGTTTAGCCTGGAGAAGAGGAGGCTCAGGGGAGACCTCATCGCTCTCTACAACTCCCTGAAAGGAGGTTGGAGCCAGGTGGGGGTTGGTCTCTTCTTCCTGGCAACCAGCATCAGGACAAGAGGGCATGGTCTTAAGCTCTGCCAGGGAGGTTCAGGTTGGATATTAGGAAGAAATTCTTTACAGAGAGAGTAATCAGACATTGGAATGGGCTGCCCAGGGAAGTGGTGGATTCACCATCCCTGGAGGTTTTTAAGATGAGACTAGATGTGGCACTTCGTGCCATGGTCTAGTAATGACAGAGGTGTTGGATCAAGGGTTGGACTTGATGATCTTGGAGGTCTTTTCCAACCCAGTTGATTCTATGGTTCTATGAAAGAAACAGAGTAAGAAATATTCCTCTCACAAGCAGTGCTAGACCTTCATTGGAACAACATGAGCATCGGCCTCTCTGACTTTTTTCAAATGGGGATTGCTCCTCTCCTATGAATGCTGCTATGGATGGATATCATGCAAAACAAGGACTGGGAAAGTCTCATTTTTGACTAAGAAAATTAGCTCAGCATCTTGTCCATAGCTGATGCCTCAGAAAATTATATGAAGAGTGAAAGCACACAAGGTAATTTTTACCCCACATCCAAGGACAGAGATTTCAGGTGTTTCCTAAATAAACATGCCACCTTTAATGTTGTTTAATAGCATGCAATGGAATCCATAAAACTGCTCAAAACACAATTTCTTAATGCTTACAACTTCTTGTAACAGGCAGTTATGCAGCTTCATCAGTTATGCAATAAACTGTCACCTTCTGAATGTCTTTGGACAACATGCTTCCTAGTTCCATCAACCACTTGTTTGTCTGACTCTTCAGTTTAAAAAGCATGCTAAAGAGCTGTCCCCATTGCTATCTCTGCCTCCTTCATGATTAAGATCTGCACTTAAAAACCAAAGCCACTGAACACCAAGTCTCTAAGATGGATTTTAGGCCATCAGAAACCCAAACAAATACAATTTGAATCTCATGGTAAATCACATTTAGGTTTACCTGTCTAACATTTTCGTGCTGGCTCGTTCTAGTTTTTCCAAAATCTGAGGAAGCTGCGTATCATCATCACAGGATCCTCCCCAACCAAGGACACGAGCAAGGTCATTTCCGGTACCAAGGGGCAACACTCCTAACTGACACTGAAACACAAACAGGAAAAAATCTACTACTGAGAACTAAGAAGAAAAAGTAAAAGTGATTCCAAATACTTGTTATTTCAGTCAACTAATATTAGTTATATAGGATGCCTAAATCATGTAAGTCAAATTGTACAATTCCAATACAACTTGTCCTATTTATACCAGTAAAAACTTTCATTTAACAGTAACTATGGAGTTTGGCCCATTTACAGAGATATGACAAAGAACCAAATCAAGGAAAAGGTAAGCACACAAAATTAAATCTAGTCAGTATAGGCAAGGAAACTTAGTATGCACACTTGCCTGCTTGTGCAAGCTGAGCTTATCAATTTCTGACAAGACCCAACCCACGCTTCCATCGCCACCACACACAAGAATCCGGAAGTTGTCAAACTTCTGAAATAACCGCAAACTGTAGAGAAAATGCAGCCTGTTAGAGCCAGTTACGTCCATTAGCAAAAGAGCAGTTGCATTCATTAGCAACTGCTACAAGAAAATATGGTACACAGCATCTTTTTGGTCCTTCTTTTACTGTTCTGGGGTACATGGATACAACCATCTACTTAATTAACCTATCTGCAGCCCACCCATTGCTGTATATTCCACTTATACTGACATTTCTGATAAATAACATGCCAAGTTTTTCTTTAAAAAATTCTCTTGATATTGTTTTCAGGATTTTATGTCTTACTTTATTAATTTTATTAATATCTAAAAAAAATTAATCTAAGTGATAAAATTGCAACTGCTCCATGCTTCTCACTTCAGCCAGAAGCATAAGGCACCACTGGGAAGTTTCATGAGAAGAGGTTAAGACACAATGACAGGATGTGCTCCACAATACAGGTGGGTTTTTGTTGACACACGGCTAACTAAATGTAAGGACCACTGGAGGCAATTATTAAACATAAGGTGATCACGACAATATAGGACCAATAATACAAGTATTTCATATTAGATCCTTAAAGCCATATTGTGCTTTCGCTTCCTATGGCTCTTCCTCCTGTTCTCTGACTTTTAACACCTCCAGGATACAACACTTGGACAGAAAAGGAGGACAAGAGAGAGAGAACAAGCAGAAAGGTGAGACACAGAGGAAACAGGAATGAGACGTGAAGAAAAAGCCAAGCGTAAACACAACAGGGATTTAAAGTGAAAAAAAAAAATAATTGGACAGTATAAACTCTTAAAATATTAACAATAAAGATGTTTATTTTTAATGCATGTTATTTTCCAGAATATGTATAATCTCTGAACCATTTTTACAAAGCAACATATTAAGATCATAAATGTTAGAAGAATTCATATTGTTTCTGAAGAAAATAATGTCACTTGCATACAATACACAGATACCTACTAAGAACAAAAGAGGCAGATATTTAAGGGGGAAAAACATTAATACCAGAACAATTTCTCCTACCCTGAGAAAACGGAGAAAGCCCCTAGAAATACACTGTCTCATACAATGCAACTCTGCCTTGTACATCAAATAGAAAAAAAGAAGACACCAACACAATCTGATAGAATAACTGCTAAGGACATATCTTTTAAAAGCAATCGACCTGACCTACAATTACTGTGCAAAACCAAAATGAGCCTCCTAAGCCATGGTACACCTATATGAAGGAAGAGAACTTGCAAACATATTTCTCAGACTGTCCTCTCTCAAAGACTGCCTCATCAATTAAGATGAATTTTATATGTCATTATAATTACATGTACAAAATATTAGCTAAAAGTCACTTAGATTCAGCTCAGATTGTCAGGGCAATAATGAAAAGGATAGTACAACTTAAAGAGTTAATATAACATGTCCATAACACAGTACTAATTACAAAAATCCACAGCTGTATTCCATTATTTTTGTATTATTTGCCCACTGTTTGAACTGAATTTTTGTGCATTTGTTTCTTCTGTGGTTTTATCATAAAGCATAATTCTGCATCTTTAAGAGTACAAAAATTAGTGCTTCTAGTTGCTGTAACTTATATTAATAGGCCATTTAACCACAACACTACATTTGAGTGGAATTAAGTTGGGCAACAGAAAATGGGCATGAATTTAATCTTTGTGAATGTGCAAAGATGCCTGGGATGTGGCCACCACTATGCAAACTAAATGCCTCTCTATTCAGCAATCAACCCTTAGATTCTGTAGAAATGCCTGATCGTTTTAATTGTGTTCTTGCTCCAAATTCTATGAGACGGTCGTTTTCTTGACCATTTGCACATGTTGCCTAAACCATATTTTGGATGTACTTTTCAGAAGATAAAAGTTTTCATGTACTTTTCCATCACCCACTGAAGACTCCCCTGCTGACATTTGTGTTCAGAATTCAAAAATATACAGAGTACATTTAGACAACAATTTTATTCCATAGCTATTCACAACAAAGTCACAGGAATATCTGAATTACACACATGAAACAGAAGAAAAGCACCAGGCAACTGTGCATAAGAGCCCTGATTCAGGAAGACATCTAAACATTTGTAATAGTTTTGAGCCTAATCAGTTAACAGAAGTCAAAGCTAGTCAAAGCTAACCAAGAGCTCTGGGTTTTGAATTTTTGACCTTTTCTAAAAAGAAAATATTATCCTATAATCCCTTCACCCACCGGAATTTATCCTGAAATTCTGTTACGTCTTAGATTTTAATTAGGAAGACAGAGTAGATATTGGTGATAGAATTATATGAACAAGAGGATATAACACGATATAACAAGGGGAACACCAGACTAAATTCCCTTGTGGAAAGGATTGCTCAAGATTTCCAAGGTCATTACCCTAAGTGAGGTCCTCCATTCATTAAATCAAACACCTGAGCTGGATTTAACGACTGTTTGAATCGACGAAGAAACTTTACTCCCTGATTGTCTCCACTCTTTGAGTTAACAAAAACTAAAAGAGGACTGGCACAGGATGGCGGGCATGTGGCTTTCCAGAAACCTGTGAACATAGTTAGAAAGAATGAAATAAATAAGATGTTCTAATATGAACAACACAAAAAGAAATCATGAGAAAAAGGAAGGAGGGGATGAAGGACAAAAGAAGTACATTTTATCATGCATAATGTAAATGCTAAACCGAGTATTAGCCCTGCAAGGGAAACATAATTGTGCAAAATCTACTAGTTCATTGTTTTTCTTTCTGGTATTTTCAGTGCCTAGATTTAGTAAAATCCTGAAGACAATAGCATTATTGTTTTTCAACAGTGGAAGATTATTAACCTTTTAGAATACTTCTGAAATCTCATCTTCACAGATTATCACATAATTAAATATATATTTCAGTTACAAGTTAGAAGCTTGGTTTTCAATCTTATTTTGCTTTAACTTAAGTGGGATGAACTGGATCATCCACATCTGTATGACCCTTCTAGGAGTACTCACAGATTTTAAAACTTACTTGTACTCAATTCCTCCCAGGTGAGACTTTACATAAGAACTTTCTTTTCAGAGTGAAGTTACACTATTAAATATAACAGAATCACTGATCAACAGACCTTCATCTGTGATTAAAAGTGTGATTATAAAAGTCAATGCAGGTTTTAACTAATTACAGCAGGCTTTCTACAAGGTCCTTAGTAAGAAGTACTAAGGGACACTGTTGTCACTAACATGACCAGTCCATGAAAGTAGTGGTTTCTCAGTAACACTTCAGATATCACTAGCATAGGTTTTGACATTTGCCTCCAGCAATATTAAAATGACTGTTGTTTTTATTACTAAAAAATACTAAAGCTACGAATAAAAAATTGGCATTAAAGGATGCTAATTTCATTCCGCATTGTCACAATGTCTAATTTAAAATAAGGTTTGAGTAATTTATTTAAATGCCAAGAAAAATAATTTCACATAAGGAACAATCTTCCTAGCATGAATAATAAATAGCAGAATGATGTCTAAGACACCACATAGCAAGTAAATAGAGTGAATATATCCAGAATAAAGAATCACTTTTACTAACTCCATATTACAAAATTCATTGAACTGTGTTAAAGTTGTGGGTCTATATTTACTAACAATACAAACTATAAAATTAAAGCAGTTGAGATTTCATGATACTCCTTATTTAAATCCACCCTCTGCCTTGAAGTGCTGTCTCCCACTGCTCATGCATCTCTATCCTGAGCCACCAAAAAACATCTCTGAATTTTGAACATTTGCTGGGTTTTTATCTGTGTGTTGTAGGATTCTTATGTTGCTTATATTTAAAAAAAAATTAGAGAAGCTATGGAAACATTTCCTCTCTTAAGCCTGATAAAGTAGTTGTTGCATCTGAGCTGTTCAGCTAGCTTACCTCTGCATAACGCAAAGTTATCTGAAATTTGAGAACTCACAGAATGAGTGGTGCATGCCAGGCAGGCGTCAGCTCACTTCATCTGAGGACTATCATCATTCACTTGAAAAGTTTCTAAGGGTCGTAAATAAAATGGGAGAAAATTTCTACTGGGGAAACTTTCAAAAATATTTTTAAAAATACGGTGGCTAAATAATTCTCTAAAACCCTACACAGAAAATTATACTTCTCTTTGAAAATTTGAGGACTACATTCACCTGCTCAGCAGAAGGATTTTAGTCTTGTTTATTTATACAGATCTAAATAGACACTGCAAGTCCAGAGCTACCGCTGAGCACACTACAGTACTACGTACCATCGGAGTCTATACTGTTTAGTGCTGTTGGAGGTATGATCGATACCTTACATTGGCCAAGTGGACATTTACGAGGATAAAGATCTTTACAGGCAGTGTGAACCTACAAAATAAACAAGAAGTTATTTTCCTCCAGTAGAATTTTGAGGTGAAAATATAACTGATACAGTATTTATGTAACAAAAATGGACTCGTATATAACACTTAGGTGTAGAGGGAAGAGGAGTGAGACAATAAAAAACTCACAAATGTTCAACCGCAAAGGCTTGTTACTCATGCAACAAAACATTATTTTGGAGAACTTCATTTTCAGTTACACCTCTAGCAGATACGAATTGTCCTTTCAGGGGAGTCACTTGCTCCCATCCATGAGGAAGGGAGAATTAAGTTCCCAGCAGCCAACATCTGTGTTGGTGGCAGCAGCTACCCTCTGCACATGCAAAACAATAGCTCTGTACCTGCCTGGCCCACCAGGCTGTTCTGGAAGATGTATCTGCATCAAATCTAGCACACCTACCAAGCCAGACAACCTGTCAAAGGTGGGTCCTATGAACTCCATGTTGTAGAGGTCTCTTCCACAGATACTAGAAGGAGAGGCACATGCAGAGGTTGCTGCACTTCATCTAAATTTCAAATCACCTCTGGAGACACCAATCATTTCCTACTGCCTACACGCAAAGCCTGAAGCTTCAACAATAAATAAACTGCTGACTTGCATAAGAAACCCATCTTTTTAGACAAGTTCATAAAATAAAGAGAAAACTATATATTGGGGAAACAGCAGTAGTATGTTATAGAATTTCAATCAGCAACTTACAGATTGTACTGAAGAAGAGAAAGTCAAGATTTTTCACTAATAAAAATATTACTACACTAATATTAATAAATATTAATATAACATATAAAATACAAGAAAGTAACATATGATTATTAGGCTTAAGGAATAGGCATCTGAACATTCAGTTATCAGCTAGCAGAAGGCAGAGAAAACACACTGGATGACAACACCTATTAAAGAAAAGCTGCATCTGTGGGCAAATAAAAAATTAACTGAAGCAAGTAGGACAGTCATCAGACATTCTGAATGCTAGAGAGACCTGAGTTTGCAGAAGCTGCCTGCTCCTACTTAATCCAAAAGCACAGTTACGAAATGGCAAAATAAAAATAATGGTGAGCAATAAAGCTGACAAAATCTTAGATGCTCAGACGTGGTTCACTGCACCTACCATAGCTTTACACCAAAGGCACTTCCAATCTTGCAGGCGTAAAACACTGCCACAAGTCTTGTCGCAGACTGCACATTTGGCACTGACGGGCAGATTACCCTCTAACCACTGGTGAGGCATAGCTATCTGTGGAGAAGTAGTCAACAACGTTAAATACTCAGAAATAGAAATTAAAGGCTTTTGTCTCTCAAATATAGGTGGATTTAAACTATTTCTCACAGCTGTACCCTTTCATCAAAGAAGCAGTTGGTCAGCCAGGAAAAGTGACACTGATGCTTACAAGGCAACAGCAATGAATGTGGACTACTGTGGTGTTTCACGTGCTAGGCAGAAAACATGACATCTGAAGAGGGGAGACACATCTCAGTCATGGTACCATGGTAGCAACTAATCATGAAACAACAGAACAGTTAAGTCCAGAGACTCAGTAATACAAACAAGTTTCCATTCAGTTAAGGCTGACTACATGACACAAACCAATTAAAAATAACTAAAATTTAGAAAAATATGCAGGACAGCAGAATACCTCTATGGCTTTACTTACTCGCTAACCACGGCTAGTAAGTCACAGCTTTATAAAGCAGTCTCTAAATGCAGTGCAAAGCTTTACTCAGTGCATTCTTTGTCCTATTAATACCATAGGCAACTCAGGACACTCAGGTGTGCAACACAGTACTAACCTTCTAGGAAAACGTTTCACACCAGTGGCTCATACTGGGTTGTGTTTGTAAAAATAGCTCATCTATCACAATAAACCTCTTAAAAGCTTTTGTTGTTTTCTCCTGCTAATTTTAAAATTCCTGCTTTCATCAGAAAAAAAACACTCTGCAATCCAGTGAATTCCAAACAGGTCTCCTGGGGAAGAGCTATAGGTAGGAGGACACAAAACAGATTGCCAAAACAGCATGGTAATAGTGCAAAATACCAGCTCTGCTTAAGAGCAGTAGGAACTTCTGTGAACAATTCTCCAGCTTCAGAGTTTCTCTGCATGTGGCCTTTAAAGGCTTGTAATACAGCTGCAATCTAGTGCCCACGGTTGCTAGACATGTCTTGTGAGATAGGAATATAACTTTTGTTCTAAATACCATGTTAATCTTTGAAAAGTGTTCAGGAAAATAGCCACCTATAATTAACTTCAATGGGTCACATGGCAATATTTCTATGCTTAGCCTTTTTTTGTTCCCCTAAAGAAGAAACAGGGAAAATACTGTAAATCTGGATAGTACTTACGCCATCTTCATCTTCAATGATGTCTTTTCCAATTGAGGCTAATGTGGTCCATTTGCAGTTATTTGTTGCTCGGACAGCACATCTTTTATGTGCTTTAAACTTACACACTAGAAGACACACAGAAACACACATATCATGTTATTTGCTGTATTTCAGTGATACATACCTTTTAAAAAATTAAACACAGATATTCCATAAAACAGTCAAGTACATGTCACCTAGTGTTGCACACATGATACTACCCAACTAAATGAAAATTCAGTTCATAATCACTCCAGCTTTAACCCTCTAAACTGGGTTTAACTGCTTAGCTATAGCTCATGCTAATTGTGTCCTCAACTCCACATCAGTCCCCATTTTTTCAGGTGCAAGGTACAAATATATCTTTAACTATGGTTTTGCCTTTTCTATTCCTCCAGTGACATAACTCAGAGATCTGGTTTAAATTTGCAAGAGGTGATGAGAGAATGTTTTACACAAGTATTTTGAGTCTGGGGCTCTGTTTCTTTGCTCAAAGGATGCCTGTGGGGCATCATACTAGGCCTGTTTTATCAGAAGATGAGAAAGTGAGAGGTTAGGTGGTGATATTTTTATTCAGGATACTGGAGGTTACAAGACTTTTCAAGAGCTTACAATAAATGAGGAAGAGCCTGACTTCTTACTGGATTACTTACTAAAAGTCTACTAATTGGAATATCTATCACAAGTGTGTAGTACAGGCAGACACTTCGACAACCTAATAACTGAATTTTGTTCAACATAATTAATATGACTAGTTAATGACAGCATATTAGACCAAACAGACTGATGCACCCAACTGTGGGTATTTCTTTTCCTGAAAGTGCATGACATCATTCTATTTAGAGTGCATTATATAAATTATTTCGGCAAAGGCCATCAAAGGTTTATGAGAACTAGCCAGCAGATCAGAAGTAGTAGTCTCTTTTCAAACAAATATTTGACAGGAAATTGTCAAAAGCTTTGGCCCATCGTTTATCCACCATTAAAAACCATTAAGCCATGGTACAAAAGGTCTTGTGAATAATAAATTTCCCATTTTAATTCCACCGATCCATTGCCAGATCAATTTAAAAAGTGAATTGAGACTACGTAAGCAACATCTGAGTTTGAGAGCAATCTTCACTGTTCTGGGAGATGTGTGAAAGTAAGTCCTTAGTTCTCACTTTCATACTTTCTAGAAAGAAAGAGAATGAAAAAAAAAAAGCTCTGCTGCTTTTACAGTAACTCCCCTGGTCATTTCAAAAAGCATAATTCATAGAATCATATAATTATTTGGGTTGGAAGGGACATTTTAAGATTATTTAGTTCCAGCCCCCCTGCTAAGGGCTAGAACATCTTTCACTAGACCAGGTTGCTCAAAGTCCCATCTAGCCTGGCCTTGAACATTTCCAGGGATGAGGCATCCACAGCTTCTCTGAGCAACCTGTTCCAGTGCTTCACCACCTTCACAGTAAAGAATTTTTTCCTAATATCTAATCTAAATCTACTCTCAGTTTTAAGTCATTCCCCCTTGTCCTGTCACTACATGCCCTTGTAAAACAAGTCTCTCTCCATCTTTCTTGAAGGTTCCCTTCAGGTACTGAAAGGCCACAACTACATCACCCCAAAGCCTTTCCTTCTGCAGGCTGAACAATCCCAATTCTCTCAGCCTTTCCTCATAGGAGAGCTGCTCCAGCCCTCTGATCATCTTTATGGCCCTCCTCTGGACTCACTCCAACAGGTCCGTGGCCCCCAACATAAGAAGGACATGGACCTGTTGCAGCAAGACCAACATAGACCCAAAGTGTTCAAATATCAGCTAAAAGGGTAGGCTCACATTTTCTAAACAACTGTGTGTTTGCCAACCTAAGCTGGTTGCAAGCATCTAAAGAAGTCAGCTCTCATAAAAGTACAGAAATAAAGGCTGCATTTTCAAGTGATGGACCTTCAGCAGTTTCACCATTTGAATGTTTTGGAGAAGTTTTGCCACTGAATTCAGCTTCCTACTCATAAATGATATGCATTTGCTTTGCTGTATAGATCAAAATGCAACAAATCAGAGATGAGTAGGAATAGGAAATTACAAATTTTCAAAGGGATAACAAAGTAATGGAATTTTCAAATCCTACTGAGCTGTAATTCAGCTAGATCTGAATTACTGAACCTCTGCTCTCTCAACAAGGCAAGGACAAATTCAATCCCAGGGTCTGAAGAGATGCAGCAAGCTACACCATAGATGGCAAGTGACAGCTAATGTTTGCTTTTTAAGTACAGTAAATAACCCACCTACCAAATCTCAGATCAGACTCTGTGGGTCACCTACATGCAACCTCAATATCATCAAACAACATTTTATGTTACTCTGAATATTAAACATTACAAAAAACAATGACCTTAAGACACAGATGTAACTTTTAAGTAAGGAAAGGAAAATTTTAAATAAAATCTCAATCTTAGTTACCACTATCCTCTAATTTCTTTTGTCTCAGATTACACTACATCACATCATGAATCAGTCTGATATCTGAAATCTTCCAGAAAACATGCAGACATATGGCTAGTCATCAACTGCCACTACTTTGCCAATGAAAGTTAAAATATGAGAAAAGGGAAGATTTAGCCAAACTAAATCTAAAATATTCATGGAATGTTATTCTAAACTTTAATTTTCTATGTAAATGTTTCTAATTGAGATATGAAGCAGGTATCTCAGAAAGTCAAACAGTTGCCACAGTGGGACTAACACCTGCTGTCAAACACAGTGAATAAATCAAGAGCTATTACTATCTTAATGAAGAAAAGTCAACATTATTGAATGTTATCACAGGATCTCTTGTGCTGAAAACCTACACCTTTGTTATAGAACACTTCTGTCTCAAAGGCCTTTCATTCTAACCACCCATCAATTAATTCAACTACATTGGGAGGGCACTCAATTTTTTTCCCCAAACTTACTCCTCTACCACCTATTTTATGAAGAGTTTTCTCTTCTGTGTTCTTCAAACAAGAATGGGCTCAGACTATTCTTGTCTGACTTCAAAGACCAATCTGAAGATCCTTGATCTGGTATCTATAGTTCAAGTTGTTCAAGACGGCAGAATTTGTCTTCAGGTATTCTAAGAAACCTGGTGTCTTGTTTCCAAGAATACAATCACATGATAGATGAACGAGCCACAGTGAAAACAGACTGACTCAAGTGAAAAGAGCAACTTGACTTCACCTCAATTTGAAGCTTATGTCTGTGTTACAAAGCATAAAAAGCAGTTTCTTGGTAATTTTTACTATTTTCCACCAAATAAATAATATTCCAAGTTGGTTTAATATCACAATCAGAGTGCTAAAAGAATATTAATATTACAAATTCAAGTACTATAAAAAGGTAAGTTACTCATTAATATTGCAATATAGCTTCTGAACGCAAGTGTGAAAACTTTGGTTATATGATCATACATATTTGGAGAATAAGACCCCCAGTCACTGCATGCAATGGATAGTAGATAAGTATGGAGCTGTGCCATACTGAGTCATAATAATTTTCAACAAGTATTTGCATTATATACAAGAAGCTAATGAAATACTGCTTTTTAACACCCATATTAATTTCTTCCTCGCCTTTTAAAAGTATTCTTCTTATTTTTATCATTATTATTATTATTATTATTATGTTCAGTACTACTACTGCAATTAAGACTTTTTTCAATACTGTATATCTTAAAAGTATCAGTGACTTCAGAACAGCTACATCTGATTTCTGCAGTTATAGAAAACTCAGCATTTCTGTGATACAGGATGCAGATTATAAACAACACACAACTACTGATTTGATAAAAAAAATCTTCTTTAAATTATTTCCCCAGGGTTGCAAAGGGGTGTGGTGTGATTATAAAGTCACAGAACAGTTTTCTATGACTCCTTCAGTCCTTAACAATGAACATCCCTTCTCTTCCTGACTGCTTCATTCACTCTTCACTCCAGTCTGTGCAGAAAATGTGACAAAAATATCAGAGACAATGATTGTGCAAGTATTGCCTGTACAATTCCCTGGGCAATATGTAAGAAGAACAGGGTTTTGTGGGCAAAAACCGACAATCATAATGAGAAAAGACCAAATCCACAAAGTGCATTTGCAGAGGTAATTTAATCCCAGTATTTTCTTATTGATTGACTTCATGATCCTAAAGTGTGCTTTCAACATTGTTTGTTTGTGCAATTCATAACAGGAGAAAGCCTCTCATTTAAACTGCAATCTCCCACTTATTAGCTATGTTTGATATTCAACAATCAAGATTCAGATAATGAAAATGCTACACGAGGAAATAAATTTTTGATAATAATCATAAAGGCAGTATTCCACTGGCAATGACTTGGATAGAAATGTAATATTAATACAGAGTAATTGAGGATAGAGAGCTTTGAAAGAGTTTCTGTAGATAATGATCTATCGTTCTTTAGGTTCCTTTTCCTAAACATTCTATGTATCCCCGTGTTTACCTCACAACTGCTTAGGTTTAGACTCCTGACCATTCAGCAAGCTAAACTCTGAGTAAGAGAAACACTTGAGGAGCATAAAACCAAAAGTCTTCCTTGATTCAGCTAGTTTGGAGTAATTTATAAAGCAAAGCAAAAAAAAATCATAATTTCTCTGTCCTAGTAAAGACTGTGGATGAACGTTGCAGGGGTCAGTCCTTTAGAGCTAGCTAAAGCAACACAACACACAGATAACATTTGAAAAGTAGATTATCTTATGAGAACACACAGAAGAAGGAACTCAAGAAGAAGGAACTTTGAGATTGCATCTCAAAGGAGCGTAGGATTAAATTTTTTAAAAGTCGGTTGTTTTTTGAGCAGTAACAAGAATGAAGCCTGGTCTGATATAATTTACATCTTCAGGTTGATATACATATCAATTCTTTGACTTCTAAAAAGATGCAACTTCACACTAGTCTTTTACCTAGCAAAGGTATCAACATACCATGTTTTTCTACACTGGTTTCCATAAAATTTAGAGGAGTATCTTCAGGGTGGCCTGCAATTAATTTGATCAGCCTTTGCCAAAGGCTGCTGGGGGAGAAGGTGCCCTGAAAAAAGAAGTAATCCATCTTATCTCCAAAAGAAATGAAGATTGTTTTGTGGTCAGACTGAAAAAACAGTTGTGCAGCATGCCGGAAGCCATGAAGTGTAAGAGAATAAAATATTACAGGACTGATCTTCTAAAGTATCAGAAGTTGCAAAATATCAATGGGATTTATTTTTACCTATAGTTAACAGTCAAGAATCAGACCACAAAGAGTACAAAGACTTCTAAGCTACTTTCAAGACAACTTCGTATGCCAGTAAACCAAACCACTGAGAGGAGAAAGAGCTCAAATATCTCTTGAGAAGGGACTTCTCATGCTTCTCAATATGAGGCATAATAGAGTAGCCTGGGATCAATGATCACACAAATAACTGAATTTAGTATAGATATAAGTGGATTCTCAGCGTAAAGCAGTGCTGGAGGTTTCAGATGCCAGGCATGAATATTTAAACAGGTTTTTTTAATTATGTAACAGGAAAAAGTAGCACAGAACATGTCTGAGGACTCTTAAGAGTCCATACTTCCTACACTGTCTCCTAAAACCATATGTACTGCTAACATGGTAAGTAAAAAAAAAAAAAATAGATAGTGAAATGCATTAGAAGTGCACATGGCAGAAGCAAGTAAATATGATCTCCATCACATAAGAACTTCAGAGAAAGAATATCAAAACAAAATACAGTTATTAGATGAAGAAAGTATACAGAATTATGGACTGAGTATGGAGTATTCCAGTAAGAGTCAACTGTCAAATGATTCAGATTAGACACATTACTAAGTGTGTCTTTTATTAATTAAAAAAAAATGTTGGAAAAAGATAAAGAAAATAGATATAAACTAGTAGCTAAGAAGTAAAAGGATGTACACATTAATAGACAAAAGAATATCATAGTATCTACATATAAAACATTCCAGGTCATACACAATTATGGAATTGCGGAACAGTGAAAGCAAATCGAAACCACCTTCACAAGCTATTTGTAAAAGCTGCTGAAAGATTAACTGGCATCAGAAATATGGATAAATGTAGCATAAGTTAGTAATGAGTTATGCAGAAAGTTGACAAACTCCAAATCTGGAAATTATGGAAACTTCCCTGATGTAAAGTTAAAGCCAACACCTTGTATACTAAAATCATACTTAGAAGCAAAATTGGACACTGAAAAAACATAAAATGGTGAACTACAAACATTAACATTGATAATCTTAAAAGAATAATTCTTGCTAAACAACCTTTTAAAATAGCTATAATATAACTTATTAATGGATAAATGCTTTATGAAAGCCTTTGCTTTCCTTTGCCTGAGCAAATGTAACTGTATTTGTACACAGAGGCAACACAATTGCATTTTAGTTAAGCACGATACTTCCATCTGCCAGTATCAGACATTGAGAATACCATAATTTCCTTAAAACTGTCCAAAGGACTTATACACAGTGGAAAACATACACAAGAGAAGCTGGAAATAACTATGCTACTCCTAATTTCTATGAAATGGGTTTGCCCCGTTCCTTGGTAACTGTACCATTAGCTACATCAAAAGCATGGACAATTCAGGACAGTGAGTTTTAATGCTTCCTTTTTAAGATTTTCTTAATACATATTATGCTCAGACCTCAAGCATTATAAGAGCATCAATAACTGAAATGCATTTGCCGTTGGGTTATATGCATCCAAAAGTCAAGTTATGAATATATATATATATAACTGTAACTCTTTCCTGGGCAGTCAGCTGTATTAGTAATGAAATACCTCTACGTTTCTAAGGTCACAAGGATGCTTTATTTTCTTCTGGATTGTAACACAAGTAGACTTGTTATCACTTTTCCACAGAACTTACAGGAGAAAATAAATAAGCTGTTTCAGACTTATTATAATTATTCATTCATGAAATATCATTTCTCTAGATAAGCTTAATGCTGAAGTCTTAGCCACATCTCCTTTTTCTTGGTGCTGGATTTCACCTTTTGAACCACCAAAATGCAGTTATCTACATCTCTACCCCCTCACTGCATGAGAGAATTTTTAAAGCAATAAACCTGCCCTCATCTACCCCACATGTACTGCAGAATCAGGCAACAGCAACAGAGTAAACAAGAATTGGAGAGGATGAGTTTGTAACACTGAAAAAAGTGTTAAGAATTTTTATAGATTTTGGGCAGAAACTACCATTATGACTTTTTTCCTGAAAAATGCTGATTCTGCAAACGAGTAAGACTACTTTATTCCACATTTTTTATGTGCAAACCATCCACCCAGTACACTTCAAACTGCTTGCTGCAACAGAAGGAAACTGTGTTATTAAAAAAGGTCCCTGGAGCACGAAGGTGAGTCAGATCATTAGCAGTCCCTCTGTCCAGAGGAAGGTCACCACTAGTGAATAGATTTCTCCCTTTAGGCTTTTTTCTTACTCCCTATTTTCAGAACAATTTCTCATATTCAACTTGCAGCCATCTGTCTACACATGTGGCATTATAAACAGGGGGAAGAAAGCGTTTATTTTACCTTCACAAGACAGGCCGTGAGAAGTGACTCCAGAGAGGCTCTCTCTACACACGTTACAGAAGGTAGGTCGGGCATGGGAGCAGGCATACCAGTTATGCATCCCTGAGAAATGTTCCACATTAAACTGTGCGGTCTAGTAAAGGAGAAGTTAAGACAAATTTGCAAGTACAGAACACAGCTACAGTGACTGAAATTATGTACTGTTCCATATTACAGGGGACGACAATGCAATGTTCATCAGAAGCATTTTCCAGAGGATATTTAGCCTGCTCTCCCTCCAAAATTCTAAACAAAAGAGAGATAATTTTGCTAGTGAAGTTCTTAATACGAAGCTTCACTCTGACGTTAGACACACTTTTCACACTAAGGAGGGTGAATACTCCAGCTCTGTGTCCTGTAGCTTGATCTGTTGAGCTAGAAGAGACTAGACCAAAAGAGATGTCAGCTTACCTCATAGTGTTCTCTGGACTGAACAGACTTTAGAGAGCTTATCCAGTCCTCCATTTCTTTTCTGTTCTCAGCACACAATATTAGCCTCCTAAATGGAGTGATTATCTGAAAAAGATAACACATACTGATTAATACAGATAGTAAAAATCATGATAGACAATATTTAATGTACGCTTTCCTGTGAGATGATGCGAAAGGACGACACACCCTATATCACAAGATATTAAATGCTTCAAAATATTTTCTTTAATACACTACCAACAACAAAAGGCTTTGCTTTTCCTTTTTCAGTTCCCAAGATTCGAATCAGTCTTTGGCATAGGTCTCTAGACTCTACATTAATCATTCCCCCTTCTCAGCTCCTTGTCTATGCACTGAGATTTAAATACTTGAATGGCAGGCACTAAAACTGCTAAAACAGCCATTCTGGAAATTACTAATTGACTAAGACTGCAATCCTATTTCATAACAGCATTATAGCAACTGTAAGGTCCATTCCAATTGCCAGAGACAAAATTATATCAAAATCAAAATCCTGGAAGTCTTAAACAACAACAAAAGCTGTCATCATACTTCTCTATCTTGGATATTGATATTAGATTTACACAAATTTATACATACAAAAATCTAAACCAGAACTTTCTATATCAAACTCAGTATAAGAACACATATAAATCTTTATAAAAATACACAGAGAACAAAAGCAAACAGGTGAAATCATATCCTACTAGGATGGTTGAATGAATTCCTGGAACAAGTTGATGCTGGGGATTTTATAGTGGTCTGGAATAGGGTTCTAGAAATCTGAAAATACTGTATCAAGGAAGTTCAAAGTATAAGCTGCTCTCCTCTCTCCCTAAACAGTAGAAAAATAATCAAAATAACAGGAAGGCAGCAGAAACTATCAGCTAACTCCCACTGAAATTATTTTGAGCACTGCACTAAAATAGACAAAGCAGTTACTTACAAAGCAAAGAATTTAAAACAAAGTCAGTACAAGAAATTTAAGGAAAGTAAAGTTATTTGTTTTGTTGCAGGAAGTCTGAAAAATAAAATTAAATCCTGTATCAGTCTTTTGCATAAATCTGTTGCACAGTATGTACCACCAACACCTGCAAAATACTTAAGTAAAACAAAGGACCAACAAAAAATGATAGCTCTGAGCATTCTTTTAAACAGTACAGGCTAGACATTGCAACATTTGCATAATATTAGTAAACATTTATCTACAGCTGCATTTACTTACCCAACTTCTGTTGTAAATAGTCTCTAGCCTTGATTTGTCCTATCCACTTCTTCATTAAACTGAACTGCACTTTAACATATCTCAGAGGCGACGTAAGTGAAGTGCAGCGAGCTGCAAGTCACATGGAGGGGAGGCAAAAACCCTGTGGGCTTGCTTTTGTTTTTCCTTTTTTTTTTCTTCCTCCTTTTTTTTGTTTTCTTTTTGATGTACTCGCTTCACATGGAAAAGAATAGTTTTCTGGTTTCTGTTTCTTTCAATCTTGCTTAAGCTTTTTAACAAGGTTTATTAGTAGCTCTCCATGGCTCTTCCTAAAGAACAGTTTATGCAAAGAGCAATTCTTCTCTCATTAGTTTGGAGCCAAACAGACGCTTTATTACTTCAAAATGTTTTTCTAGGCCAGGTCATCAAATGAAGCCCAGAAAAGTCATTAAATCATAATATAACCCTGGCTCCAACAACAATCGGCATTCTGCTGGAATTTCCAGGTTTCAGTGGATTCAGAAATCTTATTTGTGGAAATACACACCACAGATTATTTGCTATTATATAGCATGACATTATAATATGCATTAAGTAATGCTAAGTCCATTCAAGACTCTGCACTTTGTGTCCATCCCTCCACCATAGTCATTATTGATTCTAACCTGTAACTTGATGTTGTGAAATGCCACTAAGCAATAACAGTTGCATTTATTGCTGAAAACTCCTGACTATTTTGATCTTTCAAAGTAATATTTATTTATATTACTCATGTTTTCAATACTACTGGTCACACAAAAGCACTGTGCATCCCTCTACCCTCCCCTCTCAAAATTAAGGCCCTAGTTCAGTTGTTCACACCTAGTAACCTAGGGCCAATAGAGACATCCTTCAGTATTCAAAGTTTTGGCAGGGGACAGGTAAACATGACAGAGAACCAGAATATCTCAAAAGGCACCGCACACCCATGTATTGGCAATCAAATCACATCACCAAATACTGCTAACTAATGCATGTAAACATACCAGAAGTTCCTATATCCCAGCTTCTTATTAAATTCACAGCATAATAAACTTAATAAAGTTCATAGCATTTCAACAGTCTAAAAGTTACATTTTATACTGTCAATCAGGTGAATGTAAGAGCAATTATTATTTGTTCCACAAAAATACAGTAGGAAGCTGGAAGACATACTTATTTGTAAATATGGCATCTGTAACATGTCAAAAGTACATATTCTCTTTGCTTTACATATTTGTAACAACAAACTTCAAGAAGGTACCTAATAACATGAAAAAAGACAAAATGCATTATGTGCAAGAATTATCAACAATGCTTGGAATTTTTCTTAAAAAATAAAATAGGAACTAAGAAGTCCATTTAAGTTCTCATCTATTTCAGTTTACAAAATCATGGAGAGGACGTACTCGCATTATTTTTAAGGTATTTCATGTAATGTAACAACAACTCAGGGAACCAAGGAAATTATTAGCTAACAACAAGAAGTTATTCCCTAAATGCAAAGCATTTTTTAGACTAGAAAAGTATTCCCAAAGGATGCTGAGGAGACCAGAAGTATATATGTCTAAAAAGGTATTTGACAAATTCAATACAAATAGATGCATCGTATACTATAAAAGACAATATCTGAAACCTTCAACTTATCAGGTCCTCAAAATCCAACGAGGCAATGCTGGGAAGTTACTCAAGAGGAAGAAGCACTGTGCTGTTTCTACTCCTTTCTTGACTACCTGCTAGTAGTTATTACTATATATAATTTATTATATATAAATAATTATAGTACTTTGATTTAATATGGGTTTATGAGCTTTACACTAACTTGGTATTGCTGTTCCTGCTTGTCCTGAACTGAGAATGACTTCCCAAACCTTCTTATTTGCATTTATACAGAAGGCATGCTTTCTTTTGAATGCTTACACAATGCTATGATCAACTAATCTAAGTGGCATGTTTGAAGCACATTCATTGAAGACAGTCGAATCTGCATACAGACATAATCAAAACTAGATGGATGCAATTATCCCTAAAACTATTTTTCTGCAATGTAAATTTGGATTTTACTAGTAATCTTATCTCATTCCATGTATTCATATTTAAAGTCCTGTGTATTCTCTTCTACAAACCCAAGTCAGTATCTTTTCCTCAATTACATATTACCTTTTTTAATGCTCTCTGCTCCAAATATTATTATTTATATATCACTCTAAATATGCTAAACTCTAAACAGACAAGAAGAAATTGTATAATACAATGCAAAGGAAGTGTTACAGGAACACTTCCTGTAACACTGGAAGTGTTAACTTCTTCCTGGAAGACCACTTATGTAACAAAAGAATAAGAAAACTCCTCAGTCTTGAGGGAACTCAAGTGCTAATGGTTCACATGCTGACAAAGCAGGAGACAAATCAAGAAAGATGAAGACAGTCAAAAGGCCTTAAAAATAAATAAATAAATCAGATTTAATTTAGATGATTAAGTTACTTTGAAAATTTTCACCATTGTCAAGTAGCCAAGAAGTCATTGCTGATTTTGGAAAAGAGAGTTACCAAAGGCAAATATTGCAGTATATTGGCAAGTAATGAAACAGAGGTAGTGGGAATAAAACACACTTTTAATGCAGTAGATATTGGGAAAGAGTGAGCATATACAGTCTTGAAAGTTGAAGGCAAACACCACAAGTCCTAAAACATCCCAAGTAATAAAGAAGGTCTGAACAGGAAGAAAAATGACCCACTACTGGAATAACATTCCTGCTCTGTTTAGAAAATTAGGGGTCTTTTTTTGAGTGGGGAATGAAGGAGATGACAAGAGGTCACTGTTCAGTCTGTCACCACATAGGTCTTGCCATAAATTGGGATTTTCACACATGCTACAATAATTTGGCTTCTCAAAATACACACATACTCATATAAATACATATCTTGAAATTACTTTGATGAAGTTTACACAGTCAAGTGTAAATTGAACAAGTTTAATATCTTCAAAGGAAATAAGATTGCCATCAAATTCAGTGTAATTTTGAAAGCACTTTCTATTTACAATGGGGATAACTTTACCAATAACATTCTATATGTCTTCAGCCGAATGAGTTTAGACTTACAATCTGTAAAATAAAATCATAAAGAGTTCGATTAAAGCCTATTGCCTAATTTTTAATATATTTTGTACTATCAGCAATATGTAAGAAAATACAGTTTTCAAAGATTGGTGGCTCCATTTCTGGTTTCTTTTACCAATTAAAAAATGCAGACACTGTATTCGCTAATCAAGAAAACACTGGTCTACATCTAAGCAGCAACAAAGCAGCTATTGTAAAGCACTCTGCTTCCTGCAACATGATATTTGCAATAAGGCACCTTCAGCTGCTCTGAACTATTATCAGGCATTACACTAATAGCACTTTGTATGGCTGATCTTGAATTAAATTAGTAATGTAGGAACGAACATCACTTAGAATCTGAAAGGGGTGAGGAAATGGTTCCTGTTCTTTGGACAGATACTTTTAAAATATCTTTCTGGAAATAATGAAGAAAGGATGATACACAGAGAGCATCCCAACTCTCTTCTTAGGGACTGCATTCAATGCCTGGGGCAGGAACATAACAGATTAAATGCTTTGTAACTTCTCTGTGCTTACAGACATTGCTGAGTCAGTACTGGCAAATACTAGGATAACACGTTATGCCTCCTTTGCTTTCTGTCTGCCCCTCCATTCCCCTGCCCTTGTGCAGGTGGGTCCATATGAATATGTTGAGTAAATGCACCTCTACCACAGTGGTGGGAGTAGACTGCTGGGATCATTGATGCTCCCGTTTCAGACAACCAGAAGTTGTCTGAAAAACCACAGTGCTAACAGTTGGACAGCTTTCTACAGTACTTATAACTTCTTGGATTCCAGATACTACATAAACTATAACAGTACTGTCATCGTCAAAGGTGTAGTTAGTTGGTGCTTTACGGTGAATCGTCACGATTATTTTTCAAGATGAGTCAAGCCAGGCAAGAGTATAAATTACACAGAGAGAGGAGGATTTAAAAGCGAGGCAAATAATAAATGGCTATTATATTTGCCTGAGTACAATGCAGAATTTATAATCAGAACAATTAGCTCTGTCTACTCCACTAAAATGTTGCTTCCCTCTTTTTTCTGGCCTTCTCCTATTTCACCGTTGCCAAGTTCACAATAATTGAACTAATGTGTGGTTTTGGCCCCCACAGTAAAAACTCTTACGAGAGGAAACAAAAAGGTTAGTACCACACAGCATCTCCTGCTCCAGTATACTAGAACAAGTGGGCTTAGATAGAAGGTAAGACAAAAATGGTTATTCCACTGAAAAAGGTGAAAGGTCTACTGTGACTTTATTCTGCAGTAGAATCCAGCCTGGGTAATTTAGGCGGCCTTATCTTACACCACATCTAACAAAAATGAAGGAGCACCTTCCAGAATACAATCGGGCATACGGACAAGAAAGTAACTGGGAGTAGTAAGCATGGATTCATTCACCAAGGGGAAGTCATGCTTAACTAACCTGATAACCTGTGGTTATCATCCACCTTGCCTTCAGTAAGGTTTTCAGCACTATCCCTTAAGATTCTCACAGAGAGGCTGATGAAGTATAGGCTGGATGAGCAGACTGTGAGATGGGTTGAAAATTGCTTAAATGGCTGGGCCCAGAGGGTGGTGATCAGGGCACAAAGTCTAGTTGGAAGCCAGTGACTAGCAGTGTACCCCAAAGGTCAACACTAGCTCCAGTACTGTTTAATATCTTCATCAGTCATTTAGGTGGTGTGGCAGAGTGTACCCTCTGCAAGTTTACTGATGACAGAAAACTGGGGAGGAGTGGCTGATACATCAAAGGGTCACACTGCCATCCACAGGGATTTCAACAGGCTGGAGAAACCAGCTGACAGGAAACTCAGTAAGTTCAACAAGAAGTCCAAAGTCCTGCCCCTGGGAAGGAACAACCCCAGGCATCAGTGTATTTTGGGGGACACCCAACTGCAAAGCAACTTGTCAGAAAAGGACCTGGGGTCCTGTTGCATAACAAATTGAACATAAGCCAGCTACGTGCCCTTGAAGCAAAGTAGGGCACTGGTATTCTGGGCTGCAGTTCCAGGGAGGTGAACCTGCCCCTCTACTCAGCCCTGGTGAGGCATCACCTGGAGTGCTGTGCCCAGTTATGGGCTCCTCAGTACAACAGATAGGTGGACACACTGTAGGTAGTCCAGGGAAGGGCCACAAGGATGATGAAGGAACTGGAGCATGTGACATGTGAGGAGAGCCTGAGAGAGCTAGAACTGTTTAGCCTAAAGAAGAAAAGGCACAGGGGGATCTTACATATGTAAATCCCTGAAGGGAAGGTGCAGAGGACAGAGCCAGGCTCTTTCCAGTGGTGCACAGTGAAAAGTTAAGAGGCAATGGGCACAACCTGAAAGACAGAACATCAGGAAACTCTGTGAACATCAGGAAACACTGTTTTACAATAATGGTGACTAAGCACTGGCACAGGTTTCTCAAGGCATTTGTGAAGTCCCTTTACTTGGTGATACTGAAAAGCTATCTAGACATGGTCATGGGCAGCCTGGTCTAGGTGGCCCTGCTTCCAGAGAGGGTAGACCAGATGACCTTCAGAAGTCCCTTCCAACTCCCAAATTACTCCATGATTCTGTGAAAAGAGAATCCATGTAAATCAAGTAATCCTGTTACAACATGTAACATCCTGTTACAGCCTTGAACTGCAAAAGACCCAGTAAAGGTCGATTTGTCAGAAATCCAGTTCTCCAGAACTGACCTCATGTATTCAATGTCAACCAACTTCTAAAAGAAAAAGATTATTCCTGTAGAAGCATAACTTTATAAAGAGACAGTTACAAGAAGCAGGGTAGGAAAGTTCCATGAATTTGGATTGAAGAATTAGAAATTTGTTTTATATCAGCATTCAAATATAGCAAAACAATAAGCCATTCTTGTAAATGTAAACTGGAAACTGCTATATATAGTTCAAGGCCTGCATGTTTCTTTAAAGTCCTTACATAAAGATTTGTTAAGCCCATTACTCAGCACTGCTGTGCCCTTAGCTTTGGCTTCACCAGCTCATTACACATCTATTAGATAGGATGGCTTCTGTGCTTCAGGAAAGCACTTAGTTATATATTTAATGGCATTAGGTGCAAATGTATACAAAATAAAACAGCAAGTGACTATTTTTTTTGTCTGTAATAACAGATGCCTGTTTAAACATGATCCAGCTACCCGAAGCCAGGGATCCTTATTCACTAGGAACAGGAAATTTAGTCAAAGTTTACACCAGTGACTTTATTTATAAAATTATTTGGTATACAGGAACTACAGTGAGGAATACTTTCTAAGGTTTCCCCAGGTATTTTAATCACTTTTAAAGCAAGAACAGAAAGAAACACCAGAGAATAGGTTAAGTATAAAACTGCGGGAAGAAGGAAATCTGGCAATTCTCAGTGTTTATTCTCCACACATCTCAACCGCTTCATGAGTGAAAACCAGAAATTTTCTGCAAGCTATTTTTGAAAAAACTTCTGGTAAGCATGAAATCTGTAGAAAACAAGCTCCAGGCAAATGTAACTAGAATAAAAATGTTAGTCCAGAGTGGTCACATTTTTAAGCATCCTCTTGTCTTCCTCTAATGAAAAGTGTTCAGCTTTCTTGTAATAGGATCAGTCCCAAGTGATTCATCTATGGATTTTACCCTCACAGCTGAAATGCTTTATTGCTTTTTCATAATGAAACTTAAAGGTTCAACATCTACAGACACTCTAGGGAAAGAGAGTCAGCGCATCAAGTCAGAGACAAGGAGCTTAAAATTTGAAAGTCACACCCAAAGCTACCCAAAGAGCTCTCAGGTTCATTACATTGTTTTATCACTGTCAGAGGGTGGAGGGAAAATGAGCAAGTGCTAAATGGAGGAAAAAACCCTAAGTGCATCACAACCACACACTAATTGCTTTTGTCTAATTTTTCCTTTCCTCAGCATATTAATTTGCTATTTCAGTTTTTGTTTTGTTTCTAAGCTGCCTGAATATTGGAAAAAAAAACCAAAAAAACCCCCCAGAAAAACCAACCCTGAGTGGAAAATTGAACAAAATGGAGTACAAAGCACTTCCCTTCTCTTTCTGTGGTTTGAGTACTGGTAGGGCTGGGAGAATCAAAAAGCCTTCATCACTTAAAGGCTAATCATGATCTGTATGAAGCAGCAGATAGTTCACAACTAGGGAAAAACCATATCAGTTCCAAGAGTTAGCTACCTGTGCAAAGTTGAGTCATGCTGATGAAGCCAGCACAGAAACTTGAACCATTTTTCAGCCATATCCTACCTCTGGAGATAACAAGAGACCCCGGGCTCTGTTAGGCTGCGCTAGACTGCAAACAGGGCACAGAGAATGTCTGGATATGCCGTTCCCCCATCTGGAAACAGTGCCATGCACTGACCCTTCTGAAAATCTAAGGGCAAAATTTAAAACACAATGCCTCTCAGAGTGGAATTTAGCTCACAGAGGAAGGTACTTAAAGACAAGACATCTGCAAATGTGAATGAACTCCCACTATCATCAATATATACTCTTAACACCAACACGCAACTGGAATGCAAAGGAAATTTCAAAGCATACCCAAACCCAGGAGATTATTGTACATTCAAAGGATAAAAACCAGAAACATGTTTCCAAACACAAATCCATTCCTTTTGTGTCCCTGTGGTTTATTAAACGGAAAAGTCAAGCAAGAATATCTCCCTTCAAGGGAACATCAACAGAGACTATATATAGACACTTACTCAAAATAGATTTTTACAAAGAAAAAAAATTGCAGATAGCTGTGCACCAGAGTATTGCTACAGAGCAAACCAGGAAGGTTAACCTATGCAGGCGACAAAAAAGGTAGTGAAAAAAGTTTGCTTAGCAATAACTGAAACCAGGGGAATCCACCTCAAGTCTGAAACACACCAAAGGGTGGTTGCTAAGCCCATGATCCCAGGAGTGTCCCAATACAGGAGTAGGGAGATGATTTCACCAAACTAAAGAATTAAGTAAGACAGTGAAAGAAAAGCAGCAGAATGATCAGAAAAGGTCTGAGTAACCTGTAGGTGAGTGGCCCTTACAAAAAAAAAAACAGGCTTGAGGTTATCAGTAAAGAAACCATCTCCTGATGTCCACTGAGACAGAACTGCAGTAGATTGGATTTTGTAAACATGTAAGACAGCAGCAGAGAAAAACTTCCATTGGCATTCATAAGCTTTCTGTACTTAAATACAAGATCCTGAACTTTAGGCCAATCAAGAGTGAATAATAAAACTGATGTTATTTAAATAAGGAAAATTGATGTTATTTAAATAAGGAAAAAAAGCCTGAGTTTTAGGATAATTATTCCCAGCTTTAGGAATATCTGTCTTTGTCTCCGATATTTGAAAAGGCAGAAGACTGGAGTGCCTAAACCCAAAGATTAAAGGTTTTAAACCCCTTTGGGAAAACGGTCTTCTCATTTCCTCCTAATGTGGCTTGGGGGAAGTTAAGCAGTTCTCACATTCCCTGAAGCTTTCGTAGTCCCTAAAGAAAAGTCTCAAACAACTCTGAAAAAATCTGAGTGGCAGGAAAGCAAGCAAAATATGTTCAAGTCCAGAGAATTTAACACTATCTGGGAAACATACTGCAAAAGTCTGGCAACACGTTCTGTTTTCCAAGCCCAAAGCGAATATTAAAAGTTAATTCTCTAAAATCAATTAGAAGCAGCTAATCTCAATGACAAGCAGAGAGCCAACTGATGTCAGAAGCAGCAGGACTGAAATAAACTGCTAGAATGCAATATGCCTTTCAGGACCATCGAAATACTCAACTTGAAATTCTGACGAATTGCAAGAATTGAGTTTCCAGTACAACTGGGCAACCTCCCATTAAAAACAGCAGCTGTACAGGAGGATTCAAAGATACTTTATCCTTTAAGCTGGTGCTCCATAAATGATATGCCAATAAACTTTACATCCCCAGCCAAGACATAGGATATGCTACATTGAGAAATATGGATAGGAAATATGGTAATCAGGTCTGGAAGAAAACAATATAAACTAGAAGAAAACAATATAAATTTTAACCACACTTGAAGCACAGTTGCCTCAAAAGACTATTTGGCCTCACTAAACTATAAAAAAAAATCTAAAAATAACAGGTTGAAGGAAAATCAGCATACAAACGTTTAGTTTTTACAAAATATATCCAAATCTACAGAATATCAAGAAAAGTAGAGACAAATGCATACCGATTTGTTTGTTTGATTGTGTAAAAACATATTAAGCAGAATCCTTTACTTTCAGGTCAAAGCAAACTTGTAAATCTCACAAAAAAAGTGGAAATTAGAGAAAAAAACTTTAAAGTTTTGTAAAAAAAATTACATTCAGGGATTAACTTTCATGAAATGACATTTTTGGGGGGGTCTTTTTTAATATAATATGAAAAAATACTTTAGAAAAAATTAACCCGTAAAGGGATTAATTAAAGGGATCCATTTGAACTAAATTAAGTACTTCTGTTGAAAAAAGTTAAAACATCAGCCTGATCCATAATCATGTTTAGTTCAGTCACTGAACTGAAAAAACCAGTATTTTTATTCCCAATCATGCAATGAGATGAAAAGTTAAGGGATGTAAAAAAGTAAGAAGGGTAACAAGAATTTTTAATATGAGAAAAGATTAATAGATAATAAGCACCTTGCTATTCTCTGATGAAATTTTGTTGTGTAATTCTTAAACTGGAAGAAGAATGTAAAGTTGCAATATAGCAATAAATATTCATTTACAGGCAGCACAAAATTTTGATTACTTACTTTCCCCCTTGATCTCCAAGGCACTTCAAAGTGAGCCAAGTAAGGTATTAAGCATACAGTACTTGAAAAAGTTCAGTGTCAGTAAAACCAAAGAAATACACACCACAGAAAAACAACAGAAGCAGAGATAAAGTATTTATGGATTACAGACAGCTCCAAATTAGTAGAAAAAGAATCTTAGTATCAATATAGAGGTAACAAAAATGCATAACATGCTGCTGCTGCAGAAAACAGACAAAACATGGGATCCATAAGCAATGCAAATGAGCATTAATTTATAAAATAATCCCAAATGTCTGTGACTTGTGCTTCAGTGACTGTCAAACATGTCACTTCACACACAAGATGATGCTGCAGAATAACAATTGGGAGAACAGCAAGTATAGAAAAGAGTATAGAAAAATGTTTACAAATATTATTTACCTTGGAAATTAGTCAAATCAGAAGGAGGTAATAAAAAATATAAAATGCAAAAGCCAAATGGTTTATAGGTTTCTGCTGTCTTTGTGTCATAACATTAGGTAAGAATACTTTATCAAAGCCCAGCACATTAAGAGTTTTCTCCAAGGAATTTTTTTTCCATACAATAAATAATTAGGACTCTATATGGTCTATAGCATTGTTAAAAACAACAAATCAGCAAAAATTATTATATTAGACATTTTTGCAAGCATATCCAGAATCCTAGTAATCAGTGTTATGAGCTGGAATATAAAGTCTCCTTTCCAGCCAATTTCTAATTACTAAGAATCACAGTAGGTTTTCCAGGACAGCAGATCTGCCTACTGCAGCTTCCTCCCTCTCAAGATGACAACTTTCAGAAGATGCATATTCAACAAAAAGCCCTTGATTCAGCACCTAATTCAGAAAGCTGAAAGCAAGGTTCTACATTTTAGGTGCCCTGGATGACAAAGCTCCTATTGTAGCTAAGGGAGAGTTAGTTACTAATCAGTGGAGTCTAGCAATTAGAGAAATATGCTTTAAAGAACTATTAATCTTATCTTAGATACCTAAATTTAGGAGTCTTTGAACCCATCAAGTCCCACACTGAAGTCAGAGGAAGCTGAATCCCCATCCTGAGTATCATTACAGTATGTTAATTATCATATTCCTGGAGGGCACCTTCCAGAATGACAGTGAAATTATTTCCTCTTTTACTCTCAGATGCAATTAAATAACAGAATTAATCTAGCCAGAATTTTCACTTTTCTGAATACACATATAGTAAGAAAATGAGTGTCTGTGGCTTTAGGTAATTCTTAGATGCACTAAAAGTTGACCTAACCCAAATCAAATGTCTAAAGCCAGCTGTACAAAGCAGTGCCTCAAAGCCAGTATTTCTACCATAAAATTATTATTTTCCATCACATTTACCACCAAAAAACCCATAACTGACTTAAATGTTTCAAACAAGACTTCGGATGGATTAAATACAGCTGCTGTCACATGATGCCTGTGCATTTAACTTGAGACTCTAGGATAGATTTATAATAACCCAGGGCATTTTATAGAATCACGTGGGCTCAACAACTGAAAGGCATCATGGTTAACACCTACAGATTTTCTTTTCCTTGTTAATGTGCATCAGTTCCTCAACATCAAACACAAGGCAAAGGTAGAAACTTAAGCTAAAAGTTATCTTTTTCTCTTCTCATAGACTTGGGAGACTGGCACCTAACAAGGCAGTACGAAGAATCTGGCCTTGAGTGTCATGTAAAGACTCTGAAGTCAAGGGACACCTTTTGTTCTATTTAATAACCTCTATGTGAGGATGCTCAGAACTACAAAACACCTATAATCTCTTAAAAGGCATTCCAGTGCACGATTGTGCACTAGAAGCTAATTGCTAGAAGTGAGCTGATTGTTCATTGAAAAGTAACATCATCAGCAATAAAGAAAAAAATTAAACAGATGATCTAAGTTTACCAGCTCCTCATTTTAATCGGCAGATATTTATTTACCTCAGCTTTCCCCTTAACCTCAACTTGTTTGCAGAAAGAAAGGAAAAGTAATTCTGGTGAATAAACAGTGATATTTAGTTACATAAAATATTCTGCGAACTTGTGCATTACAAATAAACTCAACCTTAAATCTGTGTGTTATGACTAATTTTAGGGCTTGAGTTTTATCCATAAAAGAGTATGGAAAATCTTGACACGCACCCCTCTGCCTCCGAACAGACAAACTAGAAAGGGCAAAAAGAGGGCAAACCAGTAACTTCTACAAGCTGGGGGTAGGAAATAGAGGGGAGTGGGGGGGACTTAAATGACATGACAAAAGGATTTGTTAAAAAAAAATTTAATAAAAATATTTAAAGGTGTATTTTCCTGGAAAAATGGTCATTTGGTGTATATTCCATCTACATCAGTTTGTGTTAAAAATATTCTCTCTTGGGACAAAGAAACAAGAGGGGACATTAACTAGATAAGGCTAAAGTTAAGGGTTTAATTTTTGCTTTTTAACAAAGAGAAAGCTAACAGAGTATCTAGAACATAAATTAAAAAAAACTCATAATTTTAAGAAAGGCAAAGATTATCTTTTTAAGATGGAAGAAAATAAAAAGTAAAAAGAAATGTTTCTTTTTATTTATAAGGAGTATTGCTGGACAACTAACCACCCACTGCACTTCCAATCCCGACTCCAACCCAGTGCAGGCAAGGTCAGAGATGTCGTACTTCATGGAACTATGTTGCTGGGATACTGGGTTAGGCAAACACAAAGGAAGATACCAAAAGATTAAGCAAGATGACGACTATTACCATATTTCACAGTCGAATCAGATGACTCTTCAATACAGGAGAACTTTAAATCCAAATAATTTTTCAAAATGAATTTGTAGACTCCTTAGAGAAAACACTGTTTGCCCTAAATTACCCAGGACATGAAAATAAACAATGTCAGCTGTTAAAGCTGTAGCCCCTGAGATTTCTTTTTTCACTACTGTCTTCTCCAGAAGTCTAGATACTAGAATCATGTTTTTGATGAAGAATGAGATACCGAAGGATTACAAACAATACCAAAACACCAAACATTGTACAAGGAAAAAGAGAACAGGGGAAAAACCCCCAAACATGGCACATTTCTGAAGAACAGAGCTTCTAGACAACAACCTTTACAAAAGCAAGCTGGTACCTTACACAGCCACCACCTGATCTGAGGCCTTGGGTCAAAGTACTCTTTTTAACTGCATTCTTGATCAGTAAAGAAGCTTAGATTTATACAACAAGCCAGACTGTCCAGGTGAACACAAGTACGTCTTTGAAGTGTTCTTAATACTTCAGTAGCTGCCTGGGAGGTACTAGAATAAGGAAGACCTACAAAGCTTTCATGAGGCTTGTGTTCGACTGCCTTAGAGAAGAAAAAGTAAGACTGGTAATATAGACCACCTGTGGAATCAAAATTCTCAGGAAAATGGAAAATCAACACTTTAATAGAGAACAATGGGATATGCAGGTTAAGAAAAAGGATGCCATTGCAGTCAGTGGGACAAGTCAAGACCTTCAGAAGGTCAACTTTACCCATGGTGTTCTTCATAACTAATTCTTGTTCAAAAAATTTACTTTTCCAGAGGTTAAGAATCAGCTTACCTGAGAATCAACTTTGTCAGACTTTATCACTTAGTTCTAATCAAGCAGTTGAACAATAAATGTAAAACACACCTGTAAACTTACAGAAACAGGAATTTATGAACACTATGTTTTTTACACCAGTATCAGAATCAAGGCATGACTGTAAGGACAGCTTTTCCACATGACTTGGAAATACACAGGGCTTTGATTGACAATGAAAAAAATAAAATACACTTCAATATGACAGAAAATCAAAAAAGTTATGATAAGAAATTAAAACAAAAACACAATTACATTTGATTTAATTCAGCATGTCACCTCAAAGAAAAATGACATCACAAACCCAAGCTGTACTAGTAAGTACTATAAAAGTACTAATACTGAATCTTGCTGTATTTTTAGTTCCTTATACCATCATCTTTTGAAGCAACTGTTATCTGACACTTCTGCTAAAAAATCACTGAAATAAAATGTTCTATAGTTGATGTGATACTGTTCTCATACATTATAGTATTTCCAAATAAAAGACATTTTATTTCCAAATGGAGGAAAATAAGCAATTGAGAGGATTCTTGATCTTCTTAGTAACAGTCTATCCACAGTTTTCAAGAACAGTATTAAAATTGTTCCATACCGTGAAGCTGTTGTTGACATTTTTTGTGCTCGATTCAGCTACGCTGGCATCTGACAGGTCAACTTCATCAAATATTAGAGACTGTGAATGGTAAAGAACATAGAAGCATTAAATTAAGTCTGAGTCCACTTCCAGGTATGCTCACAATATGTGCTTTAATTCCATTGTATCCATTCCAGTTAGAAAATAAAAATAGAAAAAACCCCACAGTGAAAAAATAGAACACACTGATGATTTGATATCCTTCATAGCTGGCCCCTAAATACAGTCCTATTTGCTATCTAAGGGTACATGAGAGCATGAAAAAATGGCTCCAAAATTATATTGTAAAATCTCTTTTAACAGAAGGGTTTTTTTAAAAAGATGCGGCTTTAGGGTCTCTACTGTGTAGCATAAATGTGGTGTCAGAGGAATGAGATTCACACTTAGTAAAACATGAATTAATTCATCAGTATTAGGATGGAACTCTAAATTCCTGAAGAAACCTATGATACAGTACCCATACCAGAAAATGGAGCTCAAGGGCCTGAAGAGATCCCTTCCACTCCTTTGTTTGATGTTCCAGTAAGATAAATACATGTCTAATGTAAACACCTCAGCCTCTGGCAAAGTATTAATTAGGTTCTGTTATGTGCATGATGGATTTTGAAGCATAGAAGGGAACACGAACAAAAATGCTTCTTTTTTTAGCCCTATGATATTTTTCATCTTCCATGCCATGCGAGGGAGAATCCATGCTGGGGGAGTTCCAGCACGTCTGGATTCAACCTTACAGAGTATTTGCACTTTATTGTAATGAGTATTGCTTACTCATAACACCTTCTTTTCTCATCTTTGTTATAGAATCACAGAATGGTTTTGGCTGGAAGGGACCTTAAAGATTATCTAGTTCCAAGCCTCCCTGCCATGGTCCAGGGTGCTCAAAGGCCCATCCAACCTGGCCTTGAACACTTGCAAGGATAGGGCAACCACACCTTCTCTGGGCAACCTGTTCCAGTGTCTCACCAACCTCACTGTCAAGAATTTCTTCCTTGAATCTAATATCCAAATCTCTCCTCTTTCAGTTTAAAGCCATTCTCTCCCTTGTCCTATCACTACATGCACTTTTCAAAAGTCCCAGTTCTCTTGTAGCCCCTGTAGGTACTGGAAGTCTGCTACAAGGTGCCCAGAGCCTGCTCTTCTCCAGGCTGAATAACCCCAGCTATTTCAGCCTGTCTTCATAAGAGAAGTGCTCCAGCACTCTGATCATCTTCAAGACCCTTCTCTGGACACACTCCAACAGTTCCATGGCTCCCAAAATAGCAAGAACGTAGACCTACAGTGTGCAAATAGCCCATATTCCTTATCTAACAGTGTAGGCTCACATTTTCAGAACAGCTCAGCATCATATTGTGAGTTGACGTTGCCCTTCTCAAAGCTCTTATCTGCCATGTTTATTCTCTATATAAACTGCTTGTGGTAGCACCAAGTGCAGAGAGGTGAGACAACAGAGGTAACTTCAGCACTGGACTCACTGGAATGATGATACTTTTTTTGATTCATTACAGACACACAACTGTGCAGCATGCAATTACAGTCCTGTAGTCCTAGAAAGAGAGATCTCTATGCCTCAGAAAGAGTTTTATTGAGAAGGCCAGGCTATAGAAGATGACAGAGACCTGAAGCACCTCACCTACAGCTCTCATGAGGTGCTCCAACCCCACAGAGTAAAGGGAAGTAATACCCACTGCAATGGAACAGCACAATCTGAGTCAGCCCAACAAGCCAAAATGCTTCAGTCCTGGCCTTGAGGGGAGGGAGGAAATGCCTTTCAAAAAAAAAGACAAGTATTCCCCTCTGCTCACCTCCAATTTTCCCATCAAATAAAATTCAATTGATGGGAAACAGCTTTTTCCCTTATATATCAGTTTTGGCAGAAAATTAGCCTATCTTGGTTTCACATAACTATTTTTATCCCTTCAACAGTAATATGGGTATCAGACTAGAAGATTTAATAGAATTCAGTTTGAGGGATAATTTCTAAGCATTATGCAGTTTTTACTTTTTTAACTTTCTGAGAGCCATTCCCCCAAAAGAATCCCCAACTCCTTAAAATAAGTTTATTATTTGTCTGAATAGCCAAAAAGGTTAAAATTACTGTGCTAAAGTTCATTTTAAAAAAAAACAACAGAAACCACCAACATCCCTTAGTAAGGTTAATTTAAGATTGCTTATTATTGTCATTATTGGACTTACAAATCTAAACAAAATTAAGTTACATGTGTATGGTATTAGATACTAACAACATACAATTACCTTTGAATCCTTAGCATAATAAAGTGTACGACCTCGAAGTTTGAAATAACGCTTTTTCCACCTTTGAAAAGAGCTGGTTTGCTTCAGTAGTAATCCTTCTTTTATACTTGTCTGGAAAATATTAAAATACAGAAGACAAGATAAATACATATAGAAATAGCTACATATATAGATTAAAATTACACTTTTCAAAATTTATGTTACACCTCATATAACATTTAAACTTGTATTTATTCACATTAAATTGAGACTAATTCTCTGGACAACCACATTTTGCATTGCTATTCTTTAAACAATAACAACGTTGGCAAAATGCTAATTTTAAATGTAAACAGAAAAGGTAGTTGAGAGGCACATAAAGATGAATACAAAATAATTCAATTGCCTGGATAGTTGCAAACTCACAAATATTGAAGTGATCAATAACTGATGTTGGCACAACTCAGAAAAAAAATGCTAAAGGCATGTACAGAAGGTAATTTCCAGTTCCAAATTTGATTATACTGAGGAGAAAAACAATTTCCACATAGCCAATAATTCAACAAGGTACTTAAATGTGTGTCTGACTCAAGCACATGAATTACACCTTTTAAACAGAGGGAACGATCCAGTATTATGCAAGTCATGCATGACTTCAAGTGCATTGCTAACTACAGCCTTCAGCATGAAATCAGCTTACCATTATGGATAATTATTATATGGGAAGTGCAAGAGCAGTGACAGCTAGGGATATTTTTACCATGCAAATATTTTTAGGCAAAAAATGATTCGCCGATCCTAATCTTTCCACTGCAGACTGAACCCTGCTCATATAAAGCCCATTTTTGAAATGAGTAAGAGACATATTAGTATACTTTAAATGTGTATGCTGCTTTCACCAGTGTGTGTGGGATTCATCCAAGCAATTACAGAAATTCTCCACTTAATCAGACAAAATGACATGACACAGCATACTAATTGCACGAGTCTCAAAATAGATTTTCTTCAGTTTTGAAGCACACAAAAGGTATGAGAAAAAGCAAGTACATTTTTATATTATATTCCAAAATTACTTTTTTCAGAATATTTCCAATTTTTTGTGTAATAATGTAATGAGAGTCTTATAATACAATTTCTAGACAATGTGATATAAATATCATTTGAAGTTATCATACATCTTTTAGAAACTTAATCAAGACCTGACCTAAAGCTCATAAACATCTTCTTCCGTTATCAGATGTCACGTTCTCCGTAACTTTAATGCCTTGCATTAAATAATGAAAACACAGAAAAAGCAGAAAGCACTTTAATGTTCCTACCATTTCCTTGAAATGAGAAACGTTCCTGTTATGTACCCAGATTGCACCCTTCATTTAGATAGTCCTAACGTCACAAACTAAGAATATGGTCCAACGATCACAAAGCTATTGAATAAATGCTCTCAAAAAAGCAACCCTCTCAGATCAAACATCACAGCTGAAAGTTCAAATTTATCAGTTTGCTTCACGTGCCAGCAATCTGGATCAGTGCATTCAGACAGCCCTCCTGCTCTAGCTAAGGGGAAAAGGTTTGCTCACCACACACCATCTTAAGACAGTTTGCAATTTTCTGACCAGACTCTAAGATAGCTTTACATTATATAAATAGATTTAATCAGTTAGTGAATACAAGTGCTTATTCAAAGCTGCCTATTGTAGCCATGTAGCACCTGTGCTTCACATCACTCTCTGAGATTTCAGAAGCTCATCACATGGGATGGGAATAGATGACTTGTGTGTTTATTAAGGGTCAGAAGATGTTAAGACCAGAGAAATGCAGTTCCAAGGAATCGGTACTCCTCATTCATGGCAGGCGCTGACTTACTGGAAAAATTTCCAAAATGGAAGGAAATCGACATTCCCTAAAACACACTATGTGTATTAGGATACACAGAACATATATTATGCTGAATACTTTCTGGTATTATAAACTCTGTTCCAAGAACATAAATCACCCCAAACCTTGCACTATTACTCACTAAAGAATTAGTTAACTCTTTCATGTCATTTTCATGCCTATATAAACCATTTTCTGTTTCTACTTGTCCATTAAACACCCATATCCCTAATATCAAACCAATAACTTCAAAATTAAATCTATTTTGCAAATCAGCCATTTAAAATTAACTTCCTAAAGCTGGCAGTAAATAACCATGCAGGCTCTACAGAATTTATTTTTTTATCAAAATTTTCAAAAAATACTAGACTGGTAAACATTTACCCAAGAAGTGTAAGCACTTCAAGAAGTATACATCTGAAGTTTACATTTTACCACCAATAACTATATTGAGCTGAGTTTGGACATCTTAAGCAGACAATTCCATGGCTGCAGGCATTAAAATTGAGCACAAAGCTTTAGCCAAATATCCTTAATTAACTTTATTTAGACTTTAAAATGAAGTTGAAAATTCCATCTGCCAATTGAGTTATAAGGTAATCTGTTAATAATGCTCTCCCAAGTCTCATGGCTGGGCTTCGCGAACGAAGATTTGGGAAGGCTTTATCCACATTTGTTACAGGCACGTTGGTGACTTATGAGGCCAATACGTGATAGACATATCCGGTTGCAAAAGGCACAACAGAAAGACTCCTTAGATGAAGTATTCAGCAAGACACGGTTCTTCCTGCGTTGCCTTTTCTCCTCGAGAGAGATCCTGCGTGTGTTCTCAAAGGCTTCCGCTGCGTTATAGATGCTGTGTCTCCAAGCCTCCCGATTTGAGGCCAGAGTAGACCAATTATGGTGATCAATATGGCCAAGGCTGAGATGTTGTTTCAGGGAGTCCTTGTATCTTTTCTTCGGGGCTCCTCTCTTGCGGCAGCCAGCGGCAAGTTCACCATAGAGCAAGATCTTAGGGAGGCGGTGGTCCTTCATCCTTGAGACGTGCCCTGCCCATCGCAGCTGTGTTCTCATCAGCATGGCCTCTACACTTGTGACTGCTGCTTGCTCAAGAACAGATGTATTGGTCACATAATCTGACCAGTGGATGTTTAAGATTGTACGGAGGCAGTGCTGATGGAAGCGTTCGAGGAGACGCAGGTGGTGGCGGTAGATGACCCATGATTCGGAACCATACAAGAGAGTAGACAACACTATGGCTTTGTAAACACTGATCTTGGTGCTTTTCTTCAAGTGTTTATTACGCCATACTCTTTTGTGGAGTTTTCCGAAAGCACTGTATGCCTTTGCCAACCTGTTGTCTATCTCCCTGTCAATCTTGCCATCCGAGGAGATGAGGCTACCTAGGTAATTAAACTGCTGGACTGATTTGAGCTCTGATTCGCCAATGGTGATATGGGGATGATGGAAGACTTCCTGAGGTGCAGGTTGATGGAGAACTTCTGTCTTCTTTAGGCTGACTTCCAGCCCAAAGAGCTCAGCAGCATCTGCAAAGCAGGATGTTAAACGTTGCAGAGCTGCTTCTGTGTGGGCAACAAGGGCGGCATCATCAGCATAAAGCAGCTCCCGGACAAGATGGTTTAGGGTCTTGGTGTGGGCCTTCAGACGCCTTAGATTGAACAGGCTTCCATCAGTACGATATCGAATGTAGATACCGTCCTGATCATCGAGGTCTGCTGTGGCCCTTTGGAGCATCATGCTAAAAAAGATTGTGAATAAGGTAGGAGCGAGAACGCAGCCTTGTTTCACACCATTCTTAATTAAAAAGGGCTCAGAAAGTGTGTTGCCATACCTGACTTGGCCGTGCTGATCCTCATGAAGTGAGATGATCATTTTAAGGAACTTGGGGGGACAACCTAAACGTTCCAAAATCTGCCATAGACCTTTTCTGCTCACAGTATCAAAAGCCTTGGTGAGGTCGACAAAGGTTACATAAAGACCTTTGTTCTGTTCCCTACATTTCTCTTGCAGTTGTCTGAGAACAAATACCATGTCTGTGGTGCTTCTGTTGGCTCTGAAACCACACTGACTTTCAGGTAGGATCCCTTCAGCTATAGTGGGTATTAGTCTGTTCAAGAGTATTCTTGCCAGGATTTTGCCAGCAATGGAGAGCAGAGTAATACCACGGTAGTTTGAGCAGTCAGATTTAATACCTTTCTTCTTATACAAAGTGATGATGACTGCATCACGAAGGTCTGATGGTAGTTCACCGAGCTCCCAGCAGCGCACCACAAACTCGTGAAATTTGGTGTGGAGTGCAAGGCCCCCATGTTTCCAGACTTCAGGTGGAATTCCATCAACCCCAGCTGCCTTGCCGATTTTTACCTGCTGTATGGCCTTGAGGGTTTCTTCTAAAGTGGGGGCTGTATCCAATTCATACTTTACTGGTTGTTGTGTGATGGACTGAATTGCTGAGTCTTGGACCACACGGTTGGTACTGAAAAGAGTTTGAAAGTGTTCAGACCATCGATTCAGAATGGAGGTTTTATCTGTTAGAAGCGTTTGGCCATCAGCACTGAGTAGAGGGCTTTGTACCTGGTATGTAGGCCCGTATGCTGTCTTCAAGGCTTCATAGAAACCTTTGTGATCACCCATATCTGCGCATAATTGAGTTTTTACAGCTAGATCGATCCACCACTTGTTCTGGATGTCACGGAGTTTCTGTTGGAGCTTGCTGCATGCGAGACGAAAGGCTGTTTTTCTTGCGTGACAGGATGGCAGTGCAAGGTGTGCTTGGTGGGCGGTTCTCTTCTTCCTCAACAAGTCCTGGATTTCTTGATTGTTTTCATCAAACCAGTCCTTGTTCTTCTTGAGGGAGAACCCTAAGGATTCTTCGGAGGATTGCAGAATGCTGTTTTTAATATGCTGCCAGGTAGTTTCAGGAGAGGAATCTGCAGAAACTGTGGAACGGTCTTCACAGACCGTTCTCCCAAGTCTATAACCAAGTTAAAGCACTTCCAGTAATTTGGGATTGGAAGGGACTTCTTAGATTGTTGAATTTGGGTCCACATTATTGACTACAAACAAATTCAAAAGGTCATATTCAAAAGCATTGATCAGGCTACAACCACACCTTAAGAAATCAATCAGTTCCTTTTCTTCTCCCAATGGCAATTAAGACAGTGCTCCAAGATCTCACTGTTCTGAGAAACTTTTTTATAATTAATCTCAACTGGACATTAAATCTGAAGCATAAGCAATAATCACTCCAATTATATTAACTACATTCCTATTGTAATTTAGGAGAAAAAAGAAGTGCTGATCTCACAATCCCACTCTACTTCTCACTTTTTACAGAATCACCTCTCATCAGCTTGCCAAAATCTCTAAACTCCCTATACCGCATTTTGTATCATCTAGTAATACAAGGTCCCTCTAGAAGGATGGGACTATAATTAGAAGAGAGTAGAATAGAATAGAATAACTATTACAAAATTACTAACAATCTTTACTACTTTAGCCATTAATAAAGGAAAATGATTGACAATGTTACAATCACAACATCACAGTGCTCCACAGTGGCATATTTTCCTGAAGAAATCTAATTATAAAAGTAACTTTTCATAAAATTAAGAAAGTGTACACATGTGTTCAATTATGGAAGAATGTTGAATGCAACTCTACATCTCCAAAATCTACATGACAAAAAAAATGGATTTGTGGGTATTCTGATTACTAAAAATGAGAGCTAACATATCAGCAGATTTTAAAATATCCAGTATATAACACTTGAAAATTCAAAACTAACAGTTTTCATTTCAAAGGCAACCAACTTGCCTTACACCTAATTCACTCACTTTATAAAGTCCCACATTTCTGCAAAAGACAAATTTTCTACTTTTGCTGCTGCTTGAAAGACCCAAAGAAAGGATAAAATATTCTGAATTTAAAAAACAGTAAACTGATTATGGACCCATTATTGACAACAGCAAACTAAACCACTGAATGATTAAAGATAAAGCTCTTCCCTGTGTCCCTTTTCATGTATATAAGTGGACATTCTGCTCAAAATGTGTCAGGAGAGTGAGAAAAACAACATGAGGAAATTTCTGAAAGTGAGCAGGATGAAAATGGTAACAGGAAAGACCATAAAACAGTGCAGTCAAATGTAAACAGGAAATTAAGAGGGTGAAGAAGAATTTTAAGATCACCTTACAACAGATGCTCATGCTGAGACTAAAATGTTCATAAATACTTAAAAGATTAAAGATAGCTAGCAGGTTGGCAGGATCATTTTCCAACAGGGGTACAAAAAGGATAAGATCACAGCAAAGAAGCTCTTCAAATTCTTAAAATTATGATTCAGGAACTCCAAGCTTGTGATTTTCTTGACAATCTCTGTACAGCAGCTTCCACTATTGTCACTTATGCTGACAGATTTTTCATTAGTTATGCCAAAATAAAAATAGATTTTTAACTACCAAGAATAAAAACTTCATCAGCTGCTCAGCGCAAGATCACATTTTTATTGAAGATTCCTGTTCATAATGAAAGGAGGCTAACATCTGAAAATTAAAACCAAACAAAGAACCTATGAATTTATACAGCTAAAGTCGTCAAAATAAAGTTAAAAATCAATATGAACATTGCTTTAATTTCAAGAAAACCTTAAGAAAAAGAAGTACTATCAAGAAATGGTAGCTCAGTGGAGCTGTATCATGAGGTACCTAAAGCACCATGCTTGCCTCAACTGAGACGCCCCAGGCTGCTGCTGTTAACACATCCTACAGGTTACATTAGTGACAGAGAAATCACAAAATGTAGCAAGTTGCATGTGCTCAGTCTGTCATGGTTGATAAGAATTATCCCTGTCCCATTAAAGAAACAAACCAGACTATCTAGATTTGAGAAAACAGCTTTCCGATATCTCAGAATGAAAGCCAGCCACACCCCCCCACACACTCCCCACCACCCGTGATTAAGCGTAACCATTTCTCTGTGATAATAAAATATGTTTTTCCAAAGTTATTCTTATAGTCCACATGTGGATGGACTCTAGCATAACTGAAACTGTAGTACAAATAAATGCAATTATACAGCTTATGCAGTGCACTTCTTCCTCAACCTCATTCTCCCTTCATGTTCCCTCCCAGCCTATGCTGAGGAAACAGATTTTGCATTACTATTGTTAAAATATATAATAAAAAAAAAGCTTTTGGCTTCCTGTAATTGCAATATATGCTAATGTAGTAAGACATGAAGTAAAAATGAAATTGCAGATAAATTGCCATAATAAAAATATCTTTGTAGCAAGGTCAAGTTCAATAAGCAGAGTGATTTAAAAATAGAGGTTGTAGCACTTATCAAAAATGAATAACATATTTCCATATTAGGATAAAACATTACACTAGGAAAAAATAAACAAAGAAACAAAACCCCTATTTTGGATATAAATCGATACTAGATTGTATGTACGGAGAAGAAACTTTATCTGCAGTTCAAGTATTTAAACTCTTAACTTCCATTCATGTACAACATGTTGATCTCACTCTCTGTTCTCATTAATCAGGGCATGAAACAGCTGCAATACACTGGAAAAGGATAAAACACTTCACAGGACTGTGACTTGGTGCCCAAGATTTAAGAGTCTTGGTGTTATTACACAACTCAGCTAACTTAGAGCAGTATTTCACAGCTACCATTTGGAGCTTCAATAGTTGTTGTGTTTAAATTACACATGCTCTGACTAGAGAGATTTAAATCAACTAAGTCTAACTGATTTTGATGACAAATGTGAAAACACCATCCCATCCATTCACTCCTTAACCTTTTCTAAATGACCAGTCACTGTTAGACAGTGATTGGTCATTGCAGTTGGTATTTTACTCAATACTCAAGTCTATAGAGACAAATTGACACAAGTTTCACAGATGCTATAGCCCTGTGATCTGCAAAATCCTGATATATTTAGAATTAGAAACAGGAAAATTTATTAACAGAATATCCAAGCATTCCTGAATTTTTATAGTGTTTCTGATTTCCACAGATACAGAGACTACATGCTTTAATCTAATTCAGTGGTTGCACTACACTGGAAGTCTATACTGGCCCTAATTTTGGTTTACTGTATGGCAAATAAAATCCTGGACACAAATTAATCATGCTTTGAATTACATTTCTAGTATTTTCCCAGTAACAGTCTTAGCTTAATACTCTACTTCAAGAATAGCTAAGTCAATAAAACCTTTAATTCCATAATAACTCAAATGTAAGGATCTCTCACTTATTAATGTATTTCCCACTACCAAAAAATTCATCTTTAAGTGAGAAGGCTGGAAATCTAATTTGAGTGATGACAGTAAAATTATACTAGTGAAATACCCAACATAGAAAAAAAAACATGTACAGCAAAAGAATGTACAGCAACAAGCACTTAGAAGAGCTAATTGTTTATAGACTGTGAAAAATCCTTTTGATTATCATCAAAACTATTTAGAGGAAGCAGAAATATAGGACAGCTATTCCAGAGGCTGGAAATCTATTCCCAGCTTGACTGCAGGTTTTAGGCATGACCTGAGGCAAATCAGTTACTGTGGGTTCTACGATCTCTACACTGAAAAAAATACCTTCTTTATTCTCCTCCACATGAGTCTGGCTGTGATTTCTTAGTGTTTTATTGAGCATCTTACTAGAGGTGGCATTTCATTTTAATCAAAAATGTTCATAAATGGCTTTTTGAAAGATGGGAACTTCAGAAGTAATAAAAATGGAGCTAAAGAAAACTTCCCAATCCCTATCCTTATAGACCAGAATTACAAGAAAGAACGTTGAAAAGCACAGAACTGTAAACAAAGCTGCAGGACAAAAAACTGCATTTTGAGACAAGGAATAACAGAGAAATTTTTAAATACTTATAATATGTAACTCATACTGGTACTGCAGGTTCAGATTAAATATATTCACAATTAAGGAGCATAGTTGCTGCAGAATCACAGAACAGTTGAGGTTGGAAGCTATCTTAGGAGATCCATCTAGTCCAGCCCACCTCACAAAGCAGTCACCTAGAGCAGTTCAGCCATGGCTACCTATATCCAGTAGAATCTGGGGTATATCCAAGGATGGAGACTCCACAAATTCCCTAGGCAACCTGTTTGAGTGTTTGATCACCCTTAAAATAGGGAGGAAAATAAAAAAGTCAAAAATAGGTTTTTTCTTGTGTTTAAAGGGTATTTTCTGTATTTCAGTTTGTGCCCATTGCCTCTTGTCCTCTCACTGGGCACCACTGCATCTGGCTGTTCTCTTTACACTCCTCAGATATTTGTACATATTCATATGATCCCCCTCAGCCTTCTCTTCTCCAGGATAAGCAGTCGCAGCTCTCTCAAACTCCCACCATATCAAAGATGCTCCAGTCTTTTAATCACCTTCATGGCCTGTCACTGTACTCCTTCCAGCATGTCCATGTCTCTCTCGTACTGAGCTGCCCAGAACTGCATGCAGCACTCCACGTGTGGCCTCACCAGGGCTGAGCGGAGGGTCATCTCCCTTGACCCGCTGGCAATACTCCTCCTAATGCAGCCCAGCACACAGTTGGTCTTCATTGCCCCATGGCCTTTCTCTGCCAAGCTGTCACACTGCTTTCCAACCAGTCAGCCCTCAGCCTGTACATTGGTACAGTGGGATGGGATTCTTCCTCCTCAGATGCAGGATGTTGCTTTTGTTAACTTCATGAAGTTTCTGTTGGCCCCTTTCTCCAGTCTGTCCCTCCCTGTATGGCAGCACAGCCATCTGCTGTATCAGCCACTCCGCTTCTCCTCAGTTTGTATTGTCCATATACACTCTGCATTATCATTCTGGCCATTAATGGAGATGTTACACAGCACTGTCCTCACTAACAACCTGAGGGGTACACCAGTAGTGACTGACCTGTGCCACTGATCACAAGACTTCTTGCTACATCAGCTTCCAAGGGACTGAGGTGAGGCAGGCTGGTCTGTACTTCCACAGGACCTTCTTCTTGCTTTATCTGAACATGAGTGATATTTGCTTTCTTTCAGTTCTCAAGAGCCTCCCCCAGTTGTCTTGCAAAGGTAATGGAGAATAGCCTTGCAATGCCATCAAGCAGTTCCCTTAGGACTTGGAGATGTAGCCCAAGATACTCATTTTTGGGCCAAGATACTTGTGTTAATGCAGTTTAAGTGTTCCCAAACTTGATCCTTCTTCACCTTCCACCTCCCACTGCTTTTGGGCACCTGGAATTGCAGAAGGCTGGTCTGAACAGCAAAGACCAAGACTGAGTATCTTAGCTTTTTCCACATCCCTGATTAATGAGTCCCCTGACTCATTCAGCAGTTTGCCCTAGTCTTCCCTCTTCTGCTGATGTACCTATAGAAGAGCTTCTTGTTGGCCTTCACATCCCTTGCCAGATTCTGCTCCAGGTGGGCTTTGGCTTCACTGACCCCAGCCCTGTGTGACTGTTTCTCTGAATTCCTTCTGGGACACCTGTCAGTGCTTCTGCCTTTTGTACTCTTCCTTTCTATGTAGGTTTTTTCAGAAGCACCTTGTTCATCCATGCAGCAGACTGCTATTAAGACTGTAGGACTATCTCAAACAGCCAGATTGCTACTCTCTGTCTTTCACTCTACCTTCCATTAAATCTAAAAGTGAAATTCCCTGTAGTAAAACCACACCTTTTTTCCAAGACTGCTTTTCCTATAATTCCTTACAAACATTCCTTACAACATTTTCTTCCCAATGCAGATTTTCTTGTATGAAAATCTAGCATTTCTAGACAATATCTGGAGCCCAAAGTGGCACCAAAAATCCTAGTTCCAGTTACTATATTTTAATTCTTTTACAGTTATTAAATTTAGTAGGTAAGTATTTTATAGCTTGGTGTATTTTGGAAAAAATTAAAACTTTGTGATATAGTACTGTGCCAAACAGACCTGAAGTTTACTTCCAGGCCACTAACAGTCTTTGGTAACCTCTTGTAGGTGGCTTATTCATTGCGCCTCTATTCTGAACAGACAGAAGAATAATACTTCCTCACCTTGAAGAGACATTATGTTGATACATTCACTTGCTTTTGCAGCTATGTATAAACGTTTACCTACTGAACCACTACAAATTTTGGAAACAGCTTATAACAACAAGAGTGCTGGCTAATTTTAGTACTTAAAAGGAGCTTATGAAAAAGGGACATGGGCATGTAGTGATAGGACAAGGAGGAATGGTTTTAAACTGAAACAGGGCAGGTTTAGTTTAGATACAAGAAAGAAATTCTTTACTGTGAGGGTGGTGAGTCACTGGCATATATTGCCCAAGGAAGTTGTGGATTTCCCATCCCTGGAAGTTTTCAAGGCCAGGTTGGACAGGGCTTTGAGCAACTTCGTCTCGTGGAAAGTGTCCCTGTCCAAGGCAGGGGGGTTGGAACTAGATGATCTTTAAGGTGCCTTCCTACCCAAACTATTCTATGACCCTATGAATTGCCCAAAACAGCCACATGCTTTTAATAAAGTACAGGGTTTCAGCTGTTTCTAGTGATTCTCATGGTAAAATCATATTTTCCTTCCCAGCCTTTAGCAGCAACCCTGGTGCAAAGAGAATTCTCATATTACGAGTGGAGGAAATTCTCTCTTTTGAGACAAGTAGACTGGAAAGCAGAAAAATAACACACAACAGACTCTCCCTTCCCCTCTGTTTACTGACAGGAAATAAGAGCCTGTAATTACTTTTGAATTCACATTCCCTTTGTGACCAGGCTCATTCATGTACATGCTATTTTCTCTCATTCAGAAAACACTGTAAAGCTTCTTCTCCAGAAACAAACATCTCTGACCAGAACAGGGCAGACCAGTACTTCTCGGAGTTTTATACAATGTGGCTCATGCTTGTCTACCCATCAAGGAACCTCTTCTCTGGCTGTATACAGGCTCCAGCTCTTACTCCATGTCTAAGCCCTTGAGTTATGGAATACAACACAATGCCTCACTTCAATTCATGGGAAAATCAGGGAGTGGATACCCCTGAAACATATTTCTAGGCACAGATGGAGAAAAAGGTAACTGGGCACAGCATGGACATACCAAAGGTAAATCATGCCTGAACATTAAAATATCTTTTCTAAGACCCCAGCATCATACAATAGAGTAGCATTTCCCATTCCATTTGCTGTTCAACAGCTCTTATTGCTAAAACACAACAAATGTAGTAGCCACTCGCTTGTCTCCTTTTGGCAAGTTGAGCTGTTAAGTACGGACTTCGCCTTTTCCATTTTAAATTGGTTGATGGTAATTTTTTCCATTTAAAAAATTTAAATTGCTATTAAAAAAATAGGCCTAGTGTAAAACCAAGTAAAACTAGAAACATGGAATAAGTGTGCTAGAATAAAACTTGACTAAAGTTGTTAGGTTTGGGGGTGTTTTAGTTGAGGAAAGTACTTTCTGTATAAATACATTCTCAGTTTTATAAAACCTGCCACTTTACATATCTATTGTATAAGAGGATTTGGCACCTTGAAGGTAAGATAATCTATGTGTTTTACAGTGTGCTTACTTTCAGGTAGTGATGCAACAGCTACTTTTCATGGCAGCTAAAAAAGGCAAATTCTACTTCAGCTTCAATAAAAGCTCAAAAGTATTCTGAAATCTTTGTTTAATAATGTATGCTCCATCTCTACTAACAAAATCAGAGGTTCATAAAGGACCTAGAAGAGGCATAGAAAGATATTTTAGTCCACGTTTCCTCCAAGGTAACACTAACTTTATACGGATTTGCAGGAACAGGTTATCTATCATCTTCTTCAGGTATTCCATTTTATCGCTTGAAACTTTTTCTGGTCCACTTTCATCTAACATCTGCATCCGAAGACAGAAACACACAAACACTAAAGGTGCTGCACCTCATAAGCCTGCATTCATTGCTTCTGCAGAGTTAATGTTCACATGTCCAGCTTCCAGTCACAGAATCCCTAGACAGAATAATGGGGGCTCTGAATCTGGCTTTTCACATTACCTGTTTTCCTTTCTGTTTGAATGGAGTTTGCATCTGCCTTTGTCAGCCATCCTTGGACTATTCCCAGAAGACAATTGCCTAAGATGTTCTTAAAGCTCTTAGTTATGGAGATTCTCCACCACTGAAATGTATTCCCTTGTGTAAACCTTCCTTGTTGCCCTTTACACTCAAAACGCTGTTGTAGGACAATGACACAGACATAAAACATCAAGAAATGAACTCAAACCCCAAAGGCTGGTCCTAACTCACAGTGCTTTGTAAGGAAAAAAACACTTGATAGGACAATTGTTACTACGCTTCCCTTGGTACACTCCAACTTCGTTCAAATCACACTAAGTGTTCATCAGGAGAAAATATTACGAACATACAGCTATTAAATGAGCCATAAGGTTGTTCTGCTTTTTGACCAAACTACTTTACAATAAACCAATCAGTGACCAAACCAAATTTATACCTACAAGTACTTTTAAACAAAACTAAGATATAGAATTGCAAATGGTTTTCCACAGGGGATGTAGGTTATGGAAGTCTTATATCCTGCAATGTACTACAAAGATTAGGCTTAGCATATAGCCCTAGAGATAGATATGATTATGTTGTGTGAAACTTCTCAATAAAGTACTATCTTCAACGGCATTTATGAGCAAGAAGCTCTACTCTCCTCTGCAATGCGGATCAAGTGTCCTATTTATTTTAATGGCTTTTCACATAAATATGAAAAGCATGGGAAATATTTTTTAAAAATAGGTATGGGTTAATCAGATTTCCTCTTCTGTTTCCTGATCATGTCTCTTTGGTATCTGCTCTCTTCTATGTAAAGTACTTATATCCTCATAATTGCTTACTTCTGTGTAATAGAGGTACTATAAACTTCTGAGATTCATCCAATTTCTAAGCATTAAGTACTTAAGGAACATCTCCAGTTGCTATCCTTCCCCTGTGACAAGAGCTAAAGGACTTTGCCTAGAAAATTTTGCCCATGCTGTCTCCTACACTGTGGCAGTCATGAAAGGGAAGGTGCAACCACTGTTCAAAGTTTCAGGTCAAGCAGCCAACAATAGTTAAGTCTGAGCTGAGATAGTATCATTAAATTCTTCAATGACTGAGGCATGAGCACACATGTTTTGGGGCCAGTAATTTGGAGCAGAAAGGCAGGGTAAGTGCTCCTCAGCACTAAACCCACCAAAACTTCTGAGCCAGAGCATCCCATTATCTTTGCACACTTGTGCTGGAGGCTGAGTTACATCAGGACTTTCTCCACACACTAAGAAAGCCAAAAAAACCCAGCTAAAATCATTAAAAATGTATTAATCATATCTAAGCTGTATGATGAAAATTTTTAAACTACAGGATGATCTTCAATCTTCTTCAAATTAGCCAGACTTCAAAGAACAGGCTAGGTAATTGTAGTCTTATGCTATCTTAATTCCAAAAAAATAATTCTAGTTATTTTTTATAATGCTTTTCTTGTAAAAAAATCCCTTTTGGTGGAACATTTTAAGAAAAAATGATTAGTCAAAAATCTCCTTTGCACAAAGATACTACGAATTTAATAACTGTTTGCAGACAGTAGATAGAGATGCTGATTACAAGGACCTGGATGAGAGAAAGGTGACAACAAAATCAAAGCACCCGTATCAACAGTCAATTTCTGAGTCATCTGAACCTATCACTCAGTTCTTCCAACTAGATTCCTGATATGGTCTCACGCTAGCAAGAAGTCCGGGAATAAATACGATTAATATTCATCTTTTTTTTCCCTCCCCCCCCTTTCTTTTTGTTGTGTTTACTTTAACATCAAAGAGATGCTTCTCAAACAATTAAACCAAAATACACTTTGTAACTTGCTATGCTGGCCCCACTGATTCATCTGGGGAAACAAAAGGAAAACTGCACTTGCCTACTTATATGTATTACTTGTCTGGGCTGAAACTACCATCACTAGCAGTTCCAGAGATGTAGCAGTTAACACCAAAAATAAAAACAGATTTTTTTTTAGATTGTAGGCAATCTAAGGCAAGTTTCAAATCAGCAGCGCTGACCTTAAACATTAATTAATCCATCACCTGCAGAGACTGCAAGGGTGTTCCTTCAACACCACAGACAGTAGCTGATTTTCAAGTTGCCAGTTGAAAGGTTATCAATCAGTGAAACTGGTTAACAGCACCCAGAGATGCCAAGAGGGCATTCATCAAGCTTCACTGAGCAGCAGCCTCTAAGGGTGCTCACTTGCTCTACAATTACCCAAACTGGTGGAGGATTATTCACCTCATGACGTAGTTGCTGCTTTTAAACTATCATTCAAGATAGGTTTTTCACACACGTAAGCACACAGCAAAAACGTAAGGTATTTTAACTACAAAAGAGAAAAAAAACTGCTCACCAGACTCTTCTCTCTAAATTACAAATCACAACTGCTAAACCCTCAGAAACTTTCACTTGCACTTCAGAATATAGCCCTATACACTCAGAAGGGGAGGAATATATCACTCTCCCTAACTGGTATGGTAAATGGCCTGTGAACACAACACCATGAGCGCCAAGACAGAGCCTGGAAGACATGGTTTAATGTATTATACCTGTTAGTTAATGAAGACCTTAAACTCATAGGAGAAGCCACTGCAGCAAAACACATGGACAGGCACTGACAGGCTAATAGATGATGAGAATAGCAGAAGCCCTGAGGCAGGCTAGTTATTGAAGGTTAATGAGCTCCTCCATCTTCCTTGTGCCCACCCCACCTATTTGGAGCAGCACCGAGCCACAGAAGCCCATTTAATTAATTGGTCCTGCTAGATACCAGGTCTTTTGCTTTTTATCTGCATTAGAAACTGGTTGGGTTATAACTCTGAATGAGAAAGATGAAGTTTTCTTCATGTGTTTTCTAAATACACCTTTAAGGTTGATAGAATGAAAATACTAATTTTCTATATGTAAAAAAATTGACTGACCAAGTTTGGGAAAAAATCAGGGATATTGTGATTTTTACATTTCTAATACAGACCATCTTTTTTATTATTATTTACAATCCTTTATCTATTTAAGACTCAACTTCAATGGGGTGGGAGTTTAATGAAAAACATAAAATAAATATTCTGACACATAAAGCACAGTGACTGGAGGAGAGGAATTGTTTTCTTTGCAGGTTAGTAGGTGTTTTTAAACAAGTTTTATACTAGTTTTACTTTCTACTGCCCTAAACACCAAAGACGAAGGCAGGATGCTCTTGCTCTGCCTTGGAGCATCTTTTTGGTGCCATTTATATTTGGACCAAAATTGGGCTGAATTGGTCTAGGGTACAAAACAAGGAGTTACCATCCCAAATAGCCTGAAGATTTAAACAATCCAGATCTGAAAAGAATGCCCTAAGACATCCTGAGGAAGTAATATGTCCATTTTTAACTAAGGAACAACAAAAGTTGTAATATTGTTTGAATACCAAAAGAAGACAAAGACATTTAAATGGAGTGAGAAAGGTGGTGTGATACATATGTGAAATGAGAAAGAGGATTCTTAAAGCAGAACTAGCACAAAACAATGACAAGGAAGAAAAAAAGACAAGATTATTAAGTCTAGCATCACTAACAATGGAAAAAGCACACACAAATCAGCAAGGGTCTCTTGCAGTGTGAGCCTACATCATCTGATTTAGAGTAACCATTCACATATGCCATGAGTAATCAAGAATTATTCATATGAATAATTATATTCATTACAAATAATCAGCGATTGAGAAAAACTACACTTCGGAGTCTCTGCATAAATTTGTTATCATTGGACAAATCTCTGTCCCTGAAATCTTACAATTTAATTCACCTGCCTAGAAACCTTGTGAATAAGCAAATAGGATCAATATTGAAATACAGAGAGAAGTTACATTGTCAAGAGGAGGTACACCTTTCTGGATAAGCAAGCCCCAGCAGTATTAAAAAAGAGACTGATATAAAGTACATCTCCTCTTACTGATAAGCCAAATAGAATATTCTTGTTCTAAGGATAGCTGGAAACTGGTTCTAACCAGTTGTCTGAGGAAGTTCCACAAAACAACTAAAAATACAACAAATTTTAAAATTACACTAACATTTCTCTAGTAAGAAAAAGAAATAATCTATGAGCAGAATCCAAACAGAGTAAAAATGGGTTTCCCCAGTAAAAACTGGGGAAAAATTAAAAAGTGGAAACCATTGTTTATTTCAGAACAGTTGTTGGATAATATTAATACAGAAAATTCTTTTTCTGTCTCTAAAGAATGATTCATGCATTTTTATCTGCAAATCAGGATTTATATAATAAATGACCACATTTTTGTATATAGTGACAATCAAGACGGATTCTTGAAACCGACAGAAATAAAATCCCTCTCCAGCACAAACTGCCCTGGATTACCACAAGACGCTAAGTTTTTCATGCAACATTCAAGAGTTACTCCTGATCTTGATGGTTGGCAAAGGCTATAATTAATCTCAGAAATTACTTTCTATAATTGTGCTAATAGTGAGGATGAAAATAATATGGAAGCTGTCTACAGGAAGGAATCACATATCACCTTTCCATGGGACCCAAATGTAGCTGAGAATACACAATCCCAATAATGAAATTAGTTTATAATACAAAGACAGCTCCGCTACCAACTTGGTACCACTGGTAAGGAATTCTGATACAATTTAAATTTAGATATGACAGTGACAATTTGAACTTTAAAGGAATATAATTAACCTGCACAAGAATTATTTAATCTTTTGTAAGTTCTGAAAGTTATAATTATGAAGCAACAAATTACCACAAAGCAAAAGTTTCCTGCACTGTTTCAAAAAATACATTGTAATTATTTAAAAATTTATTGCACATTGTGACAGCAAGAAATTATTAGGGAACAACAGGAAACAATAAATATTTTTAAGTACCTTTCTGAGTGCTCTTATTTTTTACTCCACTCTTTTACATAGCAGAATGTCACAGACACTTCCAATTCATACACTACCTTGTGAGTAAATGCTGTGCCTAGTACTTGAACACAGAACAGTTGATGCCAATGAAATCTAATGCCAATGTTCTTTGTACACTTTCCATTTTATGTTTTATTTTAGGTTCTATACCTGAAATTTCCAGGTGTTATTTCTCTAATCAAACCATAAAAACTTTTGGAAAAGCTAGTTCTTACAGCAACTTCCGAAGTAACACTTTATCACACTATTATGGGTAAAGGAGAACACGTGCTGAGTTTTATAATCTCCCAATACCCTACATCTAACGTCTTAAACAAATATTAAGACAAAACAAAAACACAGAGTCCCTCTAAAAATTATCATTTCCTTTTAAATTAAAGAGAGCAACAAAACCATTCATTCCTTTTTTATAAAAACTAAATTATAGCTAATAACCACAAGGGGGTAGTAGTGTAATGGCAATGCTCAGGTGCAGTGTCCTGTGCCGAGCAGCACACAGCAACGCAAGCACTCTGGCTGTGTGAAATGAGAACATTTCTGCAGTGGGCTTTTGAGTCTTTACAGCACACATACTTTAACTACAGAACCTACATAAACGTGGCCAATTGCAGTATCAAGATCTGAAATTTGTGAGACTTAAGGGAGAAGTGATGTGAGTTATCATTTCATTCTATAAATGTTTTGTTATGGAAAACAAGAAGTGTCAAATTAACATTTAGTGAGAAAATACATAAAAGAATTTTGGCAGTCATTTACTGAATGCTGACATTTTCAATCACTAAATTATGGAAGAGTAAACATTTTTACTCAGGCAAGTTGCTAAGTTATCTGTGGTTAATCACTTCTGCTCTTACATATATATTTGGATTTTCTATACATGAAAGAGGATGCTCAGGCTTTACTCTTATAAAAACACAGGTTAATGCCTATTCTCTTTTTAGTATAAAATACAGTCAATCTTTTCTTCTCTTAGTTACATCAGCCAGTATCATAAATAATTCACAAGAGTTGGTCTAGTGAAAGTCACTTGCCTTTTTTAAGTAATGTATATAAATATTTATTAGATTTCTACTGCCGGCAACATAATAGAGAAGAAAAAATGTGGAAGTGGTTACTTTCTTTATAAATAACTCTAAGTACATACAAGTTCATACAGTTCAGCTAAGCTTTATAACAAATTGGTTGTGCTATGTGATTTGTTGTTATTCAGGTACATTGATTCACAGACTTTTTATTATTTTACTCACATATATTCTATTTTTGATCTATAATAACATATATTACAAATATGTCTTATTTTTAGACATATAGGGGTCCCAAATACATTTGATAGCATTGCTATATGGTCAGAGCTTGCCTAGTGAATACAGCCAGGAAAAGAAAGGAGTCTTGAAGTTCCCAAGCCAAGCTGAGCTACAGGCCACTGACTTGTTCCTCTTCAACCTTTCTTTCCCTGATGTTTTCACAAGTAATATGTTGCAAAGTCAAACTCCAGCCTTCCTACAATTTCTGAACAGGAAGCATTTGTACTAAAACCAAAAGAAGTATTGTTAAGGGCTTGCCCAGACTTGAAAGTTGGTGCACATTATGCGAGTGTTTGACACAAAAGCGTAACAGCCGATCCCTAACCCAATGTGCAGTCACTCTTACCCTCAAGCAAAAGCATCACATTCCGGTTTGGCTTAATCCCCAGTTAAAGCACTTCTCCTTTGCTGTCAGGATGATTCATTAAATCAACACCGGAAGGAAAAAAAAAGCTCAGAATGGGGCAACTTATCTCATGGCAAAACCCAATAAAGTCAGAGTAGACAAGTGAGGTTAGGTAGAATCATCTTCAGCAATTACCAACAAAATTCAAGAGCAGAAAACTTATTTGTCACACTAACTTTCTCTGAAAAAGGGGAGGTGTTTCTTAATTAGGAATTTTAACTGCCTGGTTAAATACAATGTCATCATTCACTTTATCTGAATGATGTTACCATTTTTAATAATATAAAATTAATATTAAATACTATAATATTACTATTGTGATAATACAGTATTACCACTAAGGGATTATTTGTTAAGTTAATACCCTCCCCCTAAGTCAGATGAGACTAAGTAGTTTGTTCTGGCACAAATATATTGGTAACTAAAATGCCTGTGTTAAACAGGCTTAAAATGACCATAATCAAAGGGGATTAGAAAACCTATTCTTGTTTTTGCTAATTCATGTGTTTGCTAAGTATTTTACAAAACAGTTGCTTTAACTGTAAAATAAGGCAAAGAGTCAATTCTTCCCCTTTGTAAAGCTCTCCACAGTACAGCAGAGAAAGACTTTACAAAACAGTAATAAAACAGGAAAATGCAACTTGAAAAAACTACAGTGTTTTAAGAACATGACAAGATTTGAAAATTTCTTATAATTTTTTAAAGTACTTCTGCCCTTTCATTTGCAACAGTCAAAGCTTGCAGGCACTCAAAGAAAGTAAGAGGAATGGCATATTTTTAGGCTGAGCTGCTGATATATAAAAAACTTAACCAACTTGCGTAAGATCACAGTGAGTCAACACCAACAGAACAGTCAATTGAAATCCTAATCCCATTCTCAAACTAGTGGATTGACTAATTTCTCACATCCAGTTACTCTGCTTGCATTTTATGCAATACCCCACTCAAATCATTAAGTTGCTTCTGTAAATAGAATTTTTCATGTTACAGCCCACTTTTTAAATCAACCAAGGAAAAGTTTCATTACTTTTTAATGAACTTCTGTGATCTCACTTCCCATGTCATATTGTATATCCTTGTTTAATGCCAGATATATGGTCAAGTTGGGCATTCCAGATGACTGACATCAAAGAGTTTTAATGCATCTTCTAAGAAGGATGTTTCTACAAAAGATCCTGATCACAAAATACATAAGCTAAAACCTAGATACCATTATATCTGTAAATCAATAAACAATAGTGTTCAGAATCATCTGTTCTGTCTCATGGAAAAAAAACTAACATACTTTAAGTTTTTTTCATACAAAATGTCCATTTCAAAATGCCAAAAGATCCTAATAAATGATGCCAAAGATCCAAAGTTCACTTTCCCAGTCTCAGGAAAGGCCTCCTGCAGAAAAAAAGCATCTAAGAAGTAGTCTGGAAGAAAACCAGCTTACCCTGGACCTGATCACTGAAAGCTCCAGTGCTATCTGCTGAAAATAGGGTCATGTCTTACTTACTCTGCCAAAAACTGTTACAGATGACATCGGTCAAGAATCTACACAAATACCAAGGTCTCTGCTTCTAAACTTAATCTGTAAACCTGCATGCTTCAAACTTCATTGAGAGCAATAAGAGCTGCTTCCCTGGTCAACATTGAAAGCTTTGAAGGAGTCAAGAAGAGTGTCATAAATGCAGCAAAACCATCCCTGCACAGCAGAAGCCATGTAGGTCTTAGGGCTGGGAGAAGGCAATTCCATTTGGGGTTGGTAGGTAACCAAACGACATGCCCAGACAGGTTAGGGAAGAACCCAAAAGTTGACTCTTAACAGCACTGGGGAGTCAGGTAGTGTTTTCTGGCATTGCCTTAAATGCAGGCACTTGACAGCCTTGCTCCAATTTCAAAATTCTCTTTCATCTCTTCGTTCACAAGTGAACCAAAAGGAATGGACAAAATACTTGGTTGCTAATATATTCATACTGTTGCACATAGGAAACAGTTGCATTTCTTATCGTTCTGTTGCAATTTCCTCATACCTCCCAAAGCTACAGCAGCATAGACTATCAGTTCCACTACATGGGAAGTAGCAAAGATGTGAAATTCTGCCTGGAGATAGTCATCACACAAAGACTTCTTGAGTTGTATGTTACATTTCTAGAGCAAAAATGAGATGCATGATACATCTGGTTGTGCTAAGCAGTCTGGAGACTATGAAATGGTTAGTTTACTTTTTAAAGAACATCCTCATAAACATGATGCCCTCTTAAGTACCTGAAAGACTATAATAAAATAATTAATATATAGTATATATTTATATATTTTAAAATATTTAATACAAATTTAGAAAATTCAAATTTATAAAACCAAGGCAAGGCAAACAATACAAAATTTGGAATGGAGAAGAACAGACAGTGGTTATAGGTTCACTGGATGCACTTCCTACACATCACCTCCCTGCTCCTCTGAACATATTGACATGAAACTTTTTGTTACCAATTGCTCAAGAGCTGGAAAATTAACTGCTACCTGAGGAGCACATGAGGGCTTGTGGGTACTATAGCAGAAAACATTCAAACCTCAGAATAAAGATGAGAAACAGAAGAAAAATCTACTGACACTTCCATCAAGGTTTTTAAAATAGCACTCTTAAAACCACTCAACTTTATTTGCATTAGAAAGTGGCAGAGTTGTAATGACAGGTGTCTGTGTGACGCCAGACTTTCACAGGTGCTATGAAAGTCAGACAGATTTATTAGCAAACTGAATTTTTGCCAGCATAAGTTACATCAGTTGTCTGAAGAATTATAAACTGTATTAGGAAAGAATTTTAACAAACTGTACTAGAAAGCATTTGGAGGTTTTTGATAGTTTGTTTTGATTCCTTATGAAAAAGTTAGAGTAATCACACTCTGATCCCATACTCACAATGACACCAGTTTCTCTTGTATCTCACAGACCTCAAACCTCTGTGCAGACACACAGTGGCTGAATGAATTGCACAAGTGCACTTGTCTAACCCTAGCTCTGAAGGAATCAAGTTGAAAAAAGGTTTTTTGAACTGTCAAATTAGACAAATTAATGTCAAATCTATGGTAAAGAGATTCTCAGACTGTATACTCCAGTCACTTGATAATTATAAATGTCTGGAATGAATGGTTTCAGTTAGTTTGAGATTGTATTCAATTTAAAGACCTCTATGTACCACTTCCAGGAGAACAATTCCAATATCAACTGTCCACAAATCTTTAAGAAATGCAATGCATTTAATGTGAGAACACAGAAATAAAAAACTCCATAAAATGCTAGCCCGGACTGTGCCCTTCCACACAGATAGAAAATACTTCTGAATTAAAGACTACATTATTTAATACAGTCATAGAAGCCTCCTCTTGCTCATAAAATATATACCTGTTTTAAAAAATAAACTGACTCAGAGCACAGAATACCCTAGACCAGCAAACTGAGTCCCAATGTGATTACGTTATTCATTGGTTGGGCAGTTGCGATTTTGAAACAAGCCTAAAAAAATTATGCATTTCTCATTATGTATCTTGGTGTAAAGAAATGTTGGGGGTTTTTCAAGAAAACCACTATTGAGATCAGCTTTCCAGATTCAAAAACCCTCTCTACTGCTTCCCTAAGTAACCTCAGAAAGCCTTTAACATCTTCCAGCACCAGTGTTTCCCATGATATGTGGTGTAGACGTTGAAGTTAGACAACGCCTCTGCCATCAGAGAAGGCAAGGAAGTCATTCTTTAGCCTTTGTACACAGCCTTTGACTTCCACGCGTTTTACAGCCAGGTTATTTTCAATGCATCCTGCAATGGACATAAACCAAATTATCATAACTCAGAGAAAGCACTACTTTTTGCTTATTAGAAGATGCAGCTTTATAGTCATGATCTCCAGAAGCAGATGTATTATTCTTACACCTCCTCCTGTGTTTTTCTAGCAAAGAACACTACCATATAATAAAAAAGGAATGTTAAGATCCACAGTTTACCAAAATATGTGCATTAGCCATTGCTGGTTCAAAATATTTTATGACCAAAAGTTCTAAAAATTGGACTGTTCATATCACAAGACAAGCCTGCTTCACAAAGTCTAATGGAAGATCAGTTTCATAAGTAGAAAAAAATCTGAAAACATTATGAGAAGTGTGGGGGTTTTTAACAGAAACTTAATAGTTTCAGGAGGATGTAGAGGTGTAATACAGCCATCAGCAGGTAATTTTAGTATCTCATTTGTGCATAATTTCCATATTCTGACACTTCTGAAGAAACGGGTTTGTGCAATTTTTCTACTCTTGTTTCTCAGTTACCCCAATAATGTAGGTCCCTGCACCACTAGGTAAGGTTAGTAAATAAAAGTCTTCAAACATGTGAGGACAGGGTTTTTTCCACTGATGCGTCATGTCTCTAACTGTGGAATATATAAATCAGTATATTCCGTTTACTGCCATTAAAAATCTGCATCTCCATCTACACAACAAAATCAGAACCGCAACAGCTGCTTTGCTAAATCACTTCCTCCATCTCTGCTTGATCCAGAATAGAACTAGATCTACCTTTTGCAGCTGAAAGAATATATTCTCAGGTTATCCATCTTTCCTCTCTGCAAGTAAAAGGAATGCTGCTTCCAAAGGAAGGGTAGAAGACAACTCCAAGTACATCCTCTCTTGCAGAGGACTTCGTATGAGGTTTGCTAAAAGTACTTCAGCAAAGACAAGATTAAGGATAAACTATACTTGAAGAATTAGCACTTTCTCAAATTGCTACATTACTCGTAACAAAAAATGTGGAACAGAAGGTACCTAATACTGCTTCTGCAAATTTCATAAAACTATGTGCCTATGGCAATTCAGGAACCTAAAGACAGATATTATAGGTGCCTATAAATTAAAGTCATACTGCAATGCAAAAGATACTCAATAACCTGATTCACTGAGCCTTCTCCAATTGCTTTAGAAAACAGAAAAATAGATGCAAGTAGTTCCTCTCCTCATGCAAAAACTAACGCAGAACCACTCCCTGCTTTACAAACATTTTTTTTCTGATTAGTTCAGCCAGAGCACACCCAAACTGCAGCCACGCTCTCCCCGGCAGCGTGACCTCTCACAACCTTCCTGGTAGGCTTATGCAACCAGGAAACCCATAGCAATTCAGTGTAACTTGGCTAATTTCAACCTATTAGGTCATTTTAAATTAAAAACAAATAACTGACCCCAAATTTAGAATCAGCAAGAAAAAGTTATTTGGAAAATGAGTGTGAAAGCATACTGACAATTCTGAAGGCTCTGACATTTCTTCCTATTATTGATTCAAAAACATAAAAGTATTTCACTTCAATTAATTGCTCCTTTCCAGTTGTGAAAGAGAGCATTTTAGAAATCAATAATCTTTTAAAAATGGAACCGTTTGAACGCTACATGTGCATTTCTGCCACAATTTCAAATTAAACTTTCACCTCATGCTTGCATTAATCAGATGCTTTATGACAAATAATTACTTCTATAAGTCTTCAGAAATTGTATTTCACTGGTTTTAGTTCAACTTAACAATATCCTTCATCAGAAGACCATTTAAAAATTAACGTTAAAATAGCTTCCTAAGGAAATAGTCTTTTTGAACATTTACATGCAGACTAATAGTAAAATTCATACATATGCATGACGTGAACACAGCAAACAGTTTCCAGTGTCACTGAACTATGCAAAAAAGTTTTCATATGGATACATGAGTGTGAGCTCATGAGCACCAGTGGTACACCTAATGCTTACGAAAATCTTCTACGCTGTAAGCGTATCTGCATACAGATAGGTCACATCTCCATCTCCTCATCTGTAAATGGTATCAGAAGACCGGATTTATTTTTTTTTTCACAACAAAAGAGTATCTTCTCTTTGTGGTACCTGTCTTCATCTGGGATCAGTAGGTTCCAATCACTCAACAAAAAAATCCTAAGTGGCAACTGAGACAAAAGTCACCACCTGTAGACAACTTTACGGCAAATTTAAGGAACTGCACACCACATACATCACACTGCTTCAACAAGCAGGGAAATTACATTTTTAGGGAGGGGTGAAGAGAAAAATCAGAGCAAGAACATTCCTCATTATATATCACGCACATTGATCCCACTTCAAAATAGGCAAATGAACAGGAGAGGACAGAAAATTTTCTACACAGTATAAGGAGGGAAGCATGAAAAGAAAAAGAACAGCCATCATCTAATTGATTCCAGTTAAGTGATCTTACCACAGAAGGAGATAAGATCTTTGGCAAACAGCTAAATTTTGCTATATTTTCCTAAAAATAGCAGCTCATCTGAAGCACTGGACAGCTGAAACATGAAGATGTACTGTTTTTTTAAGTGGAAGTGGTTCCAGTCTGGTTTATTTTCTGTCTCCATCTGCTGGTAAGTCACACTGCCATGTTACATAATTTGATATTTTATAACTCCAATAAATTGTCTTTAGAATATAATAGGGTGATGTAAATTCCCTTAGTATCAGCAGAATTACAGCTGAAAGTGTACGGGAAAAAAGACTATTAAAAAGTTTCACCTCTTCAGCTGCATTCAGCATTGCTTCAAATAGAACAGTCAACAGTGTATGCCTGGAGCTGAAACAAATATACAGTCTGCAAATGGCTCATTTTTATCACATTTAAGTAATGATTTACTTTAGAAAGACTAATTTACATTATTTCCTTTGGCTCTAAGAAAAGCTTGCACTTTTGCCATCATTCTAGTCTACTCTTTATTTTCTCAAATAGCTAAAAATGATTTAAAGAAAATCCTCAAGTTTATACACTGAATTATCAAATAATAACAAAACTGAAACTTCTATACACACACACATAGTAACTGTTTGAAGAGTGACTATAAAGCACCGCTGTTCCGCACTTTACTGTTACTTTAATACTCTGAGACAAACAGAAATCCCTGGCAGGTCCCCAAATTGCTCTGTATTCCCACTCAAGCTTTGCAAGATAAAATCTATGTCATAAACCTGTTCATAAGCAAGCTCCTGATAAACTGACCCTAGATTCATTGCAACTGAATTTATCAAGCACCTATTTTTGTCATGACCACATTTATAATAATCATGCCAGGTTAAGGGAGGATAATACAGCAGGGGAAAAAAGAAAAATAAATCAATACGCTCAACAGATACACATTAATATAGATAGCCACTGGAAGAGATACCAGCCTGCTATAAACTTTAAGCTGAAGTTGCAACTAAAAATAAGGTTTTCCTTTGGAAAAATTGATTTTTATTTACAAGTCAGTCTTTAAGTTTTGCATTAATACAATTATTTCACTTCAAAATACTGAAAGACAACATAGGATTATAATTATTTGGAAACAGATAGGAAGCTACACAATTTGTGTTTAATATGGTGAAATAATTGCAAATAAAAAATATAATTTATCAAAATTTGTCTTATCTATATTCAGCTTCTTGTCAGGGTGTAAGGTTGATTTGGTTCAACGATCTTCATATTAAAACAGAACTGCAGAAAGGGTTTTTAAAAGGTCCATCCTTTAAATATAAGAAGAAAAAATGCGGTTAAGATAATTATTCACATTATATTCTAACCATACTGAGTGCAAAAAAAAATTAACTCTGTGATCCTGATAGAAAAGCAGAGCAACCATTTTTATGTTTTAAAATAAAATATCACATTTTATTTTCTCTCCAACTACCTGACAAATGGCTGGTGAAGCTTTTGGAAAGGTTGAGAAGAGTCACTTCAACATATTCTTCTCAAAAGCACAGTCCAGGGCCAGAGAGGGAAGGATTTGAAAAAACAGTTTCTTCTCTCACTTAGCAGCATTTTTCAAGAAATTGAGATAGGAGGTAGTTTTAAGATATGAATCAATTGTTCAGTTAGTGAACTAAAATTTACCAAACCAGCATGCAACTTGACCACCCACTTTGCCATCCAGATCCAGCTCACTCAAGCCCTTCTTTGATCATGAGAAAGTACTTATGTTCAGAGAGAAAAATACTTCTTAGTCAATCTCAACCCCTCCACAGCACCTCTGCAAGCATGTACATCAAGACAGGTATGCTGTCGGTGGCCACTTCTAACTAATATCCCAGTTTATGACCCAAGTCTTGGATGAAAAGAGGTTTCTGCAGACTAAATACCCTCCTTGTAAAACAGGGGTTGGAACCAAAAGCCAGGCAAAACCACTTCTTCCATCAAGCAGAAGCTATTTTACTGAACTTTTGCAATGTAAATTTCTTATTTCCATTCCATGTACCCAGGAAAAACACCTGTAAGGAAACCTTGGCTGCATCACATTGATGAAGCTCTCTGTAGTCAAAACAGACAAGCAGTTGGGAGGCCTCCATCTTCTTGCATAGCAATGGAAAACTCTAAAACTGCCTGTTGCTCCCCATATCCAAATTCAAAAAGGTTTTGCGTAGCATTAGCTCTCTGATGTAGAAAAGTGAAGACAAAAAGAAGTATAATTATGTTGATTCCTACACAACTAAAATGCTTATGATTTGGTAGCTCTGCATTAAAAATGTGTTATATCCAAACACCCATTGAAGCTATGTGGGGCTAGGTTCTTCAGATTTCGCTTTACCATTTGCAGACGTACCTGAGAACATATTACATCCACATTTTTTCATTTATGATTGAAATATTATGGATACAAAGTATAAAATAACAGGTTTATTCTTTGTGTTCAAGCATAGGATTTTTAGTGGCTTGGGGGGAAAAATGCAAAGATTGCCAAGTAATTTCTAAAGAGATTCTCACAAGAAAACCTTAGCAAATAAAGCCTTATTCACGAGTATGCATAATGACTTAGTAAAATTAATTACTTTCCTTTTTAACCCATTAATCATCTGGTTTTCATTCTGGAGAAAGCCCAGAGTTTCATCTTCCTTTGTACTGCAACGTTAAACCAAGAAAATTGCCAGTTGCAAAATAAACATCATAATGCTTCATGTAAAGTTTCCAAGATTCTGGTGGGAGCTCTGTACAGAAGTATTTTTGTACTCCAGGTTACGACATTCTGTTATTTAAATATTAATAAAACAGTGATGTAAACCACATTAGAGAAGAAAACAAATCTTTTCAATTAAGTTTATTTTTAGAATAAGTCCTAGGATTCCGAATACAGCGGCATTTTCTGAACACAGAACACAGTTTTTACCTTAAGGTTTCTCACTGGCAAGATTCCATAATCTATGTGGTTCGGTAGTGGGAGATGAACTTTTGTAGAGAAAATAGGGCACCTTAGAACACTTCTAAAGGGTCAGTCAACACATTCAATAACTGCTACAAATGCTTAAAACAACAAAAATTGCGATCAAAAGTAAAATTTTCATGTTTTTTCATGGCATGAAACACCAAGTTATAAGGAGTTCTTTCAAGACCACTTAGTAAATTAAACTCTGAGATATATAACAAAAAAATATTAGCTCATAACACAAGAAAAATGGGGATAAGCAGTGCTATACCAAACCTAATTTATTCAGGAGACTGAGGCAATCTGGCCTTAACCAGATTGTATTATCACATCTCTATATGGAAAAAAAATAACAAAAGCTGTTATTTTTAGGGGGAAAATACTTTTTTAACATTTCTGGATAATAGCCAGCAGCACAGGGCTATGTCAAGTTGATGGAATAACCCAACCTTACATATCTAAGCATCATGGTCACAGGAAACAGAGGCCAAGGCTAAAATGTGACCCATTGTAGGAGGGTTTGGATAATCTCAGAGTTTAAGTGGAGTAATTTCTTTCTCAAAAAAAAAAAAAGATAGTTAAGCGCACAGGTCACACTATATTTGTTTAGTATCCATAAAATATCCACTCACAATCTCTGTGTCACAATTCCACAAGGAGGACAATGTGCATGTCTCATGCATACATTCCCTCAACAGATCAGTCAGAAGTGAGATGAAGCTCTGAACTTTGTTACTCAAGAAGAGCAAATGCCATGAAGAAAACACTGCTTTGTCCACAGTCAATTGGCAAAGACTCTACTGTACACTTCTTAGAAACTGTATTTTTTCATTCCTACAAAAACACCCACTACAAATGGACAGCTGGCATTTTAACATATGTATTAGTAATGGTTAAAGTTTAATACCAAGCTTTTTAACAGAGGACCTTGAAGAGTTTGCTTTTGTGCATTTACAAACTCACTTAGCTCGGGATACAGAGGAGCAAGAACCCCCTTGAACAGTGAGGAGAAACAGCAGAGTCCATGCCTAGCGTAGGGTTAACGAATAAGGCTGGCAGGCAAGAACCAAAGGCAGCTGCCAAAATCTCCACTTCTCTACTTTACAAAAACCATTCCTCCTCTGCAGCTGTGCCACTCCCACTGCCCTGTTAACCGAAGGTGCACATGCGGGCAAGCACGAACAGAACGTGGCTCCATAACGGGAATCATAAATACTGTGCTCCCAAAGAACGTGCAGCATGTATAAATACTCCAAAACAAAAACAATCTGTCACTAGCGATAGAGAGAGGTTTCCTAGCAGGCAGAATTCTGACACTGTTAAGGGTCAAGCAGGCAATATGCTAGAGGTAAGGTGAAAAAAGGGGAAATTTAAAAAAAAATCTCCCCCGAAAACCTTAAACACCTCTCAAGTCCATTTAATGCTCATGATTCACATTCCAGATTACATTGATGTGCCAAGGTTTCCATTCTCAAGCGATAAACTGGAGCAGTTATTGGTCCCTGTTACTCTGCACTGGGAAATCCAAGCATGAAACACAGGTACAACAGGACCTATTAGAAAAATTCAATGTTTAATATAGACCTTTTCTTTTTGTGGTTGTACCAATAAAAGCGGGGCTGCTGAAAAAGGAGTTGAATTTTTGACACAAATTACTTCAATAAAGAAATATGCAGAAACCCCCTAATATTTAACAAAACAGAGCTTAGTAACCAGGTACATCACTGAGGACACTTCTTCCAGGAATTCTAGTTTTCCCATACAGGCACATTTGAAAACATTACATCAGTAAAGAATCATAGCATTTGACAAGAACCACAGTCCCATTTAGCAAAGATCAAAGATGGGGACAAATGTAAAAAATAATCATCATAAAAGCTAGCTTTTCTTCATACAATAGCAGGAGTATATAGGCTACATATCTCACATGCATATATCTCTCTAAGGAGAAGAAAAATAGCAACAGGCATGATACTGTATTTCATCATAGGTCTGGAAGGTAAGTGAACAACTAAAAAACATGGGGACAAATAATAAAGAAGGAAAATTAATAACCTCTCCAAAAAATGCCCAAAGGCAAGAGCGAAGTTCATACAACCACACTGCAAACAGTCCAAGCCTGCAACACACTTTAAGACCAACCCCATCTACATATGCTTCCTAAACATGATTTGAGTAAAAAAGTTCACTTTCAACCATGAACATAATTTCAAGACATCCTTGCAATAATTTTCCATGTTGTAAAACTACAGGAAAGATAACCTAGAGAACCTGAATATTATACAAGACAATCTACAGGTGAGTAACAGCCTGCACAAATATGTTACCAAAATTAAAATAAATAAGTAGGAGTCTGCACTGCCAGCCATCTCAATGATGTCTAATGTTCATCACAGCACAAGAACAATTAATGGGGACAAGCAAAATCAAGGGTTTCCTCACAAAATGGGGAACCATAATGGAGGTTATGTTCCAAAGTTTTGGTTTTTTATTGTTTTTTTTTAGAATAACATGAATGTAAAGGTATAGATTTCTACAGTCATTGAAAGTGTACCTGTTGCCTTAACATATCTATAAATACCACAACTGATGCAGATACTTTTTAAAGTACAATAGCTGCTGGAGGTGGCCCAAAGCTGCATGTCCTTTTGAAGACAGCAACTTCACTAGAAGCTGTTTAGTCATGAAGCAGTTGCCTACAGCAAAGCTAAAGGTGCATCACTTGGCAAAAAATACCTAGCAATGTTGAAAGGGCTTCCGAAAAATCAGCATGACTTCATGAGTCAACAGATACTTCCCCAGAAAGCATCCTACCAAAAAAAAAAAAGGCAGTTTTACTTTCAGAATGAAATAAAAATGTAGGTTTATAGATGTATTTAGACCACATAATATTGTGAATTAGCATATCAGCTTTATATCTGTATACTTTTGAGTTCTCTGTCATTATTGTTCTTAGGCTGTCAACGTGCCAATTACTTTAAAATAACAACCAGTACCCAAAAATAACTAGTTTTGAATGTGTAATGCTGTATTTGACACTCATTCACCAATTAATAATCTGGTTTTAGCATATGAGTTTACAACTTCTCAAGCCTCTTTTAATCTCTACAAGTACTTTGGGTGCTGAAATTTTTCTTTACTTAAAATGAACTATGGCAGAAAAAACCAAGCCCCTTCTACCAGGCTAACGCTCTAATGTCTAGGCTGCAGAAAATCCCAAATAGATGGTTTCATAAGTTCCTGAGTCATTTACTGCCAAGGCAAGTGAAAGATACAACAAAAGCACGACACCCTGTGTTATACATCCAGATACTACTGTCATGAACAGGGAAGTAATTCTGAGTACGGATGCCAAAATCCTGGGGTTTTTTTCAGCATAGACTCTCAACTTGGAATACAGTTTCTTCCTTTTCTGCATTGATACAGCACTCCCAAAGGCAGATGCAGCAACTTGTTATGCCCAGATCTGATTCAAGGTATTCTTCAAGTCAATAGCAAAAATTTCTTTGTTTTCAATGAGAGGAGAGCTAGGTTCCCAAAGGACTCACAGTTCAGCTTCCCTTTTAAGTATCTTTTTGCCCCAGCACATACACAGCTATTCACAGCATTCTATCTCCTATTCCTGCATCCCTATTCTCAGCTCAACTGTATGAATAGAAAAATCTCCATTTCTGCATACTGCATTTAGATGCCAAATTGGGACCACTCCAGAAATGTTAACTCAGACACCATATGAAAAATTAACCACCCATGTTACCCCATCTGTTGCCTACTGTACTTCAGACCAGCTCAGAACAGCTTGCCACATCTCATTTTCTTGCAACCTAAACTCAGAATGATTTTTTTTTTGTTAAAAGAAACAATGCAAGAGACTAAAATAATATGGTTTTCTGTACTTTGGGTTAGGGACTACTGTTTCAGACAATGCGTGACTGTATTTGAGCAAATCTAGAGGCTTCAGTGACTCTTTGCTAATGTCACCTCACAAAAGAGGAACCTGAAAGACACAGTGGATGGAAACACAATTTGTAGGCTTCCCAATCTTATGTCAAAACTGCAAGTAAATTAATGACTGTGGATTTCTTATGGAGTATAAACAGTACTGAAAAATCATAAATTTTACAAAACTGTATAAGAAGCCCATGAAAACCAGTGTGGTAAAGGCATGAAATGTGATTCAGGAATATGAACTCAATTCCCACCTGCTATAGGCTTTCTGATGATTGCATTACATAACTTTTCACTTCTCTTTTATACCCTCATTTCTGAGTTGAAAATAGCAAAAATACTTTTTTATTCACAGAACAGGGAAAAGATAAATTTAGTTATTTTGATGACTCATTCACATACAGTGGTCATGGGAGACATTCTAATATCCTGGATGTTAAACAGGTAGATGTTATTCGCAGAAATTTCAAACAATCTTTATGCAATATAAATATATACTGCAGTCTATTGAACAATCAGAAGGGAACTGTCTATTGTCTTAAAGAGCATTCATATTAGATGAAAAGTGAAAAGACAATATGGTATGACGACTTTAACACAGTGTTAAATTGTCCTATTAAATGTTTTTAATATACATCTTCCTAAATAATTGAAGAAAGTGGTTTTATATTTCTATTTTATGGAAATCAGTTCAATGCCTGCACATATGACAACAGCTTCTTAATTTATTTCACTAGCCTACCAATGTGGGAGCATTGGTTACTTTTACGCAAGTGAGAAAGGATACCTGTAATCAGAGACTTTCTTGAGTAGAATACACAGTTTATTTCTAAATATACAACCTTTCTCTTTGTCTTTAAAAAACTTCACACAACACAGACAATTTTCATCTGAACTGTTTTAATGAAGAGCACAATTTTAGCTGCAGGACCCCAGAAAAAGTGTTTTGAGACTGCAAAGATTAATACCTGCAAAGCTGTTCAAGTCAAAGAAAATCATCTGAGCGAAACCCTATAACAGAGTTTTAATCCACAGCAAAGCATCAAATCAAGTACCTGACTTAGAGATGCTCCCAGTAGTACTTTCAGCTTAAATTAAAGAATTATCTACACTTCAAAAGTACAATCACTTAAATTAACCTGCAACACAGTCATTTGAAATTTTTTAACTAAAAAATATTTTACTTTTTATAAGCTGTTATGATTTTGAAAGTGTATTTTGACACTGGAGCACCTTCGCCAACACCTTCAGCAAAGCAAATATTTATGTCTAACTGTCCTAAAGTAATGGTTGGTTTTCTGTCAAGTCCTCCAATTATTAGTCTTCATGCTTTTCTGACTAGCTGGACATCCCAGCTTTTTATCTGAATATTATAAAAGCTAGAGAATTTATGCATTGTATTAGGTCATCACAGACCCAACATGAGCTTGAACTATTTAAGAGTGAGCAAACAGTAGGTAACTATTTATGATGTAGAATTCATATGCAGTGTTATATCCTTTATTATATCAACATGGCCTCTTGACCACCATGCCATTGGAAAGAAGTGTTTGAAGTCCACCTGTACTCTGTCCTGCTTTGATGATAAACTCACAGATCACTGTGTAGGATACAGTACGCAAATGCAGCTCTATGTCAGTGGTTTTCAATTTTTTTTTTTATCTGAAGGCTCCCTCCAAACAAAGGTATAGACCTCTGAATAGTGGTTTACACTCTCATAATAGGCTTGCCCATCTCTGGAGCTTTTTTGAAGCTTGTCTCCCTAGACACAATCTAAAAAATGCTTGGTTTTTGAGAAATGTACCCAACAAGCTATAAGATAACATTCCAGCTTCCAATATAGCTCTTTGGGGTTCCAGTATCTACGAGACTATTGTAAAAGCATCTCACTGTGCAACCAGTGCATTTTCTGGGAAATTCGACATCAGTGACAACAATAGCAATAAAATTATTGGATCTTATCACCAAGAAAAGAAACATTAATCCATGAACGTCATGAATCTGAATGCAAATACTGAATGATACAACATGATACCAATGGATGAGCCTATGAGGCAAGCCACTCATAAAGTTCACACATCTGGCCAAGCATGCTTCCTAAAGGTTACCAGACTAATGCAGTAGGATCCAGACTCCATTTTTTTATGAAACCAACTCCAAGTCACGATGTCAGACACTTTTCTGAGAGCCAGCATTTCTGTGTTGTAAGACAGGTAGAATTAAGTTTCCAACGCTTTTTTCTTTTCCCTACAGCTGCTGGCACTTTCTTAATATTGGGGAAAGTCATCTACGAAGAACTGAATATGTTCAAAGAATTCTTAGGATTTCCAGGGAAGGAGAACTTTGAAGGGATGTGTTCCCAAAGAAGAGACTAGAGAACAGATAAGGAAAGACAGAAGAACTGATGATTCTCACAAACATGACTTTTGGAAACAGAGGATGATAATTGGCCAGATGATAATATGGCTAATAATTGTCACATACTTTACATGTACTCTTGCAGTCCTCAATCTTCCAATGCTTCTGAGGTATGTCACTTCTTGCTCTCCAAACAAGTCCTCTTCTACAGCTCCCTTGAACCATTCCTCCAGTGCTGTAGTGCTTTTTTCCTTTCATAGAAGACTCTGCCATCATGGATCTCAAAAAAGCACTAAATTAGTACATTGCATGTACATATTGGGTCTGTGTGACAAGGTTTTGTTAGTGGGGGGGCTACAGAGGTGGCCTCTATGAGAAGCTTCCCCTTGTCTGACAGAGCCAATGCCAGCTGTCTCCAACCTGCCACTGGCCAAGGTTGAGCCCATCAGCCATGGTGGTAGTACCTTAGGCATAACAAATTTAAGAAGAGAGGGAAAGAATGTGGCAAAACCGCATTCAGAAGAGATAAGTGAGAATATGTGGGATAACAGTCCTGCAGAAACACCCAGGTCAACGAAGACGAAGAGGGAGGAGGTGTTCCAGGTGCTGGAGCAGAGATTCCCCTGCAGCCGGTGGTACAGACCATGTGAGGCAGCTGTCCCCCTGCAGCCATGGAGGTCCTTGGTGGAGCAGAGATCCACAGGCAGACCTTGGAGGACCCCACACCAAAGCAGGCAGATGCCTGAAGGAGGCTATGATCCAGTGAGAAGCCCACACTGGAGAAGGTTCCTGGCAGGACCTGTGGCCCCATGGAGAGAGAAGCCCATGCTGGAGTAGGTCTGTTGGTAGAACCTGTGACCACATAGGAGACCTATGCTGGAGCAGCCTTTCCTGAAGGACTGTCTCCTGCAAGAGAGAGACCCAAACTGGAGCAGTTCTGAAGAACTGTGTAAATCTCACATAAAGCTTTCTAACATTGCACAGTGCACACACCAGCACAGGCAGTGTTGCCAATAATGCTTTACACACAAGCAAAGCAAGATGTTTCTTGGCATATTATCCTCAGAAAGAGTCCCTTCAGCTGCTCAAAATATTCATTAAGCAGTTCATCATGCTACCCATCTCTCCCAATACCCACAGGCTTGGATTCCTTGCTCTCAGAAAAATCTTACCAAAACAGAACCCAAAAACCAGAAGGCATACAGGGAGAGGCAGATATTAGTGTGTCCATCAAATACCTTAGTTCGCCCTTCCATTTTGCAAATGTACATTCCATTCTAATTCCACAACTAAGTTGCAGCACCTTTCTCCCACTCATGTGTCCTACCAAAAAGACACCACAAAGGATATATAAACCATTCAAAAATTTCACCCTGAGATTCTTTCCCAGGAAAAGACACACTGATGGTGCCAATAGAATTGGAAAGCTCAGCTTTAACATCCAAACAGTATAACTTTCTGGATAGTACTCCAGCTAGTGACCAGGAAAGAAAAGTATTCTTTGATAATGACCCAGACTTCCTCAATACTGTACCTCTGAACTTCCACCTATCAACACTAACCTGGTCAGCTATCCATCAGAAACACATGGAAACTAAATTAGACATGTCAAGGTGAACGGTTTTATGTTCCTTGTCTGCCTCAAAGATAGCCTGTTTCCATATTTCCAAGGTACGTTCAGATTTCTGGGAAAGTGTTCCTTGTATCTCTGAAAATCATCTCAGATTTTCAGGACTACCCACTCACTAATAGTAGAAAACCTCCAAAGCAGCATCAATTGATGAACTGCATGTTTTCTGCCAGTCCCCTGTCAGAGAGGCTCTGGTTCTCAGTGTACAAATTCAATTAGGACTCACAGCAGCCTGGTTAAAATCAGCACAGAGGAGATTAATTTCTGGCAATTTTTTAGCCCTAATGGCTTTTTACCCACTCTAGGTTCTTCTTCTACCAGCCAACATATGCTAAATCACATGAATTCTGTTTGTATCAGTATTTTTTACCAAGATAAAATATACGGAAATTAACCAAATTTAAACCTAACTGAGCACAGGATTGGTTCAACTTCAACTATATTGTTTTGAAAGGTTGTTTTATGTTAATCTGTACAAGTTGTCGACAAGTCCAGACATTGGGACTTCAGACTTCTGTGATTTTGTTTTCTTTTGTTTGGTTGGTTTTGGGTTTTTTTTCTTTGAGCACAAAAGCAAAACATACTGGGGGGCAGATTTGGTTTTAATGAATTTGTATTGAAAAAAATTATGGGACAAGGGATAATGGTTTTAAACTACATGAGGGCATATTTGGATTAGAAATAAGGAAGAAATTTTTTACAATGGTGATGAGACACTGACACAGGTTGCCCAGAGAAGCCATGGATGCCCCATCCCTGGAAGTGCTCAAGGTCAGGTTGAATGGGACCTTGAGCAAACTGGCCTACTGAGATGCCTCTGCTCATTGCAGAGGGGTTGGACTAGATGATCTTTAAAAAGTCCCTTCCAACTCAAACCAAACCACTATAAGGCTCTACAACTCTCCTAAAACTGATTCAAGACCTAACTAATTCCTCATGACACATAGCCATGGAAGGTACAGTCTACACATACAGCGATGAAGAGATTGATCACAGTGAGAAAGGAAAAGGTAAAATCAGGAGTATTTCATACCTGAGAACCCACTCTAAAGGTCCTCAAGCAAATTTTTGTCAAATGATGTTGAATTCACTGGTTGTTTCAAAGACTGAAGAAAAAAGGGATAAGTCCAAAATTGATGTTTTCTCTTAAAAGCCTTGACAAATACTCTTCAAAATACAGTACAAAGTTGAGCTATTTTGCAACAAAATAGATAGATTCCATAGAATGAAACATTAATGCAAATAATATATGAGAATGTTTACCATTAGCTGACCAATCTGTAAAGAGTAATATAAAAATCAGTTACTGAAGAAGGAGTGACAAAACTTCTTTCCATACTACACTTTCATCAAAACATGAGGTTTATTTATATTTCAACCATGAAGCGTGGACTGGACATCATCACCCTTCTTGCATACTCCAGACTGTCACATGAAATGCTTCAAGGATTGGATATCCACCACATTAGTGCTGAACACAAACAAAATAGGATGGGCTTGTGTGGTGAAGTTTTCATTTTGTAGACCAGGCATAGTCATCCCAGGTCTAGGAAATAGGCATAACATACCCTTACAAAACAATTCACGTAGCACTCAGCTAGACAGGGATCAGCTCTGTATTGTGAGCCACCTTCTGGCCACCACTCTTAGTATGGGAAGGACTTTTACATTCTTTCAGGGATTCGCTCCCATTGCATGAGTAGTTTTGATACAAAAGCACCTGCACAAGATTGGCACAAAAGCTCCACAGATTCCGGATGCCTAAAGAGACCCATAACAGTGACTGAACCCTCAAAAGAAATCAAGTCCCTATGAAGTGCAGCAAATATATATATATATATATACTTCATTTATGTCATTTGTCACAACTTGAAAATCCCAGAACTACCAGCATCTACCAGCAGCCCTGATATACAAAACCTTCATTCCCAAACCTGCACCTAGTAAGGCAGCTATGACAATATGAGGATTACACTTTACTACCAACAACCTCAGCTTGCTATGCAAGAGCAGACAACTGAAAAGGTCTATTGAGAGTCTACACACTGCTGCAATCAAGAAAATCATGTTAAAGTGTGATAATTTCAGTGTTCAGCACTGTCAAGGTGAAATCAATTAAAAGACAGACATTCTATACACACACTATGGGCCTGAAGTCCTTTGTTTCAGACTCAATTAATCTATTGGTATCTCCATTTTCAAATATTTGTCTGATATCGCCCTTTACTCATATAATTCTGAGGAAAAATCTCTTTTAGTTAATATTTATCCTGGCTAAAAATAAATGAGCACTTAATTCATAGCTGTTTCAAGCTCTAATTAAAACCAGTTCTACAGCGAGACATAGAGACTATGCTAAGAAGAAACAGCCTCAAGTAATACAATGTTCATTGTTAAAGAAAGCGGTTCATAAGCAATTATATCTTGTCAGCTTTAACAGGTAATCTAACCTCTTCAATGACACCCAGTTATTTTCACACAACATCCTGCCACAAACCAGTAATTACAGTCTGTACTTGCTATCTCTGCTGACACTGATTTGCAGACTACAGACATAGGCAAATGAGCTTATAACCTTAACATAACCAAAGGACACTAAAGAGGTTATTTTTTGCAACATGACATTTATTCCTGAAATTGTTTGGCCATTAAACAACAATTGTTTCATCATTTAATCTAATTCTAACCAAGACACTGCTTCAAATGGAAAGCTTTTCCACTGTTTCATTTTTTTTCCTATTTGGAGCAAGTCATTAAAACAAAATTAATACATTATTAAAAGAAACTGCAGTGAAGGAAGAAAGCCCTGTAGATCTTATTTTGCTCCAGCAAGATTAAAATTTCTCCTGCTAAAGAAGGGGGAGGGGGGGGAAATTAAAGCTGGCAAGCAGTGGCTGCACAAGTGTAGACTTCAAACCCCTTCACCCACCTTTCCAAAACAAGTGGCAAAAGTCATCAGTTCTTACATTTGGCTGCAGTCTGACACAGTCTATGCCAGAACATCAGCAATAACCTTTGAGAAGTCAGAGAAATACACCTCTGAAGACCAAGGAGAAAAACATTATTCTTGTTGTTAAAAAGAGGCTAAAGAAAGGGCAAAAGAATAACGGCCAAATTATTTTTCCTAGGAAAATACAGAAAAATACAATAGAGTAACAAACCTGTGGGTACAGAAAAGCAACATGGTTTAAAACTTTCTGACAATCCCTTGTGACATTCTCATCACAAGACATGAAGTTAGTCTTGCATGGCTGTAAAAGTGGTTGGGAAAGTTTACTTGGGGAAAATACAAATGGAAATGTGACATTAAAGAAAGTAATCTGGATTACTTACAAACTCTAAGAATTTGAAGATCATAACTGAAAAATGTGCTCTCACAATAGCCAGTATCAGCAGGTATCTGAACAGATTTTTCAATTAAATATTGAAATGCCAATAGTAAGTATCAGCAAAATACACTATAGGGTGTATCATTCTACAGATTTGCCTGAGAACAAAAGGTATAAGCTGTGCCTGCAGAGATTGCAAAAGAATTTAAGGATGTTAAGTTCTAACAGAAGGAACTGAAGAGCTGCAATGACCCTATTCACCTGCTGTGTACAGCTGATTGTTAAGAGACAGAGACTTATTGTGCTACATCAACAAAATGTGGTACATTACCCATAACTTAAACTATTTTTCTTGGGGTCCTCTCCTATTTACAGATGATAATCCAAGCCACAATACAGCAGATTTTAAAATGAATGATACTTCAAGTAGTTACTCAAGTTAAGAGTTAGAAGTAGTGCTACTTTGCATGTAATGTCTGGTCCCACAATTTTGCCAAAGGAAGGTTTAGTTATTGACTGAAGTTTCATATATATTATATCCAATTTAACACATGTAACTGATATCTAAAAAAGTCTGAAGTCTATACCCTGGACCAAGTTACATACCACAAGAATTTTGGGTTCTTGTGAAGCAGATCTTGCTGATCTCTTCGATCATAACACAAATTAATTTTCTTCTAAAAGAGCTGAGAAATTTGAAAAAAGTCCACCCAATATGTTGCAGTTACTTAAATTCTGTTGGTTCAGCCTTTTGCACAAGGCGGTCAAGTGTTTAAGAAAAGGAGGAAAACGTACAATATTACTAAACAAAAGTAAGCTCTAAGACATCACCCTAGTCCAAAACATATTTCAGTAATACACTTTTCTTTTTTTCTGTGGCTCGGTGATGTTATCAGAAGTTGAGTTCCAAAGGACCAGCTCTTTTGGTTACCAAACCGCAAGATTTATAATTTTTCTATTTCATCTTTCATTTTCCTTTCCCACATCCACACACTGTAGTGTGTCAACTGCCCCTAGGTGCCCAAATTTCCACTGAAAGAAAGTTCTAACTCAGCCAAGAGAACTGAAGGAATTTCAGCACTGCAGAGATGAGACATCATTACATGAAAACAGTTAAAGAGGAAGATATTAATTGCTCTCTCACTTTCTCTTAATAAAGAACTCTTCCAATGTTCAATTAAGGTGCCACAGGCAAGGGCATACCTAAAGAATCAAATTCTATTTTAAATCAGATTAAAATTTATTTATCGTCTCAATAAAATGAAAAAAAGAAAATAAAAGAAAATTCACCAAGAAAATAATGAGACGTGAAGACAATATTCTCCCCCTTCTGCATCTTCAAGCTATTAGATATTCTTACTATATAATAAGTTACCAAAGTCCGAGAAGTTTATAAGCAAATACAGTCTAGTCAAACAATAAGTGGTGGTTCAGTAGCCAAATAGGTTTGAATATCCATGTACAGTTTGGAGAACTGCCTCAGAAAACAATTCTTCACAGTACAATGTCCCAAACACAGAGATTTCACTGGAAGAGCAGAAAGCGATTAAACCAAAGCATGATTTAAAGTATTTATCATCTTTTCTCTTCCATAGACCTTTTCTTTTCTTTTACTACACAAAAGACTTATTTTCTAAGAACCAATTAAATACAGAGAAGAGGAGGATTAATCCTACAATACAGGGTGGCACACTCTGGAAAATTCTGCATACCAGCCACATTCCGCAGAAAACAGAGTGAGGAGTTTATAACTGGAAGCTGCTCACCCCTACTAGCAGCAGACAGTGCCTCAAAACAGGTAATGTCTTCTTTGCAGAATAAACAGAAGATAAAAAGTCTGTATAAGGAAGACTTTGGTAAATGTACTTTCCCTTCATTCCTAAAGCTCTCTAGGAACATAACAAGAAAAAAAAAGTGAGTATAAGGAGCTGAGCTATAAATAGAAATTTTTCCTACTAAAATTATTACTAGAATTTCTTGGTAAAGAGCTTTAGCTGAAAGAAGCCTGAGAGAAAGTTTGATACAATCCCTTTGCAAGCTGCAAAATATCTACTTCTAGCCAGACTTAATACAACACCAAAACCAAATAGAGAAGCTATCTCTGGAAATAAGACAGGCCAGCAGAAACATCTAATTATACTCTGTAGCACTTTACTATTTACACAAAATAACAACAAAAAAAAAATAAAAACCCACTCCCACTTTTCGTACAGAAAATTAAAAGCCCTAATTATACAATCAGCATTAGCAACACAAATGTTACTATTTGGAGCATGAGAAGCATTTTATAATTATAAGGGAAAAGAGAGGAACAAAGAAGAATATTTATACTGGCTCTATCTTTATTTCAAAAATATTGTCACATTACATTCATTGAACAATTTTTCAAGTGACAAAGTCAAGCACTAAGAAACTAACTAAAATCAGAATAGTTTGGCTGAGAGATCATTATTTAGCTCTGTAAATCACAAAAATATTTTTACGGATCTGCAATTACAAAATGTTACGCTATTTCTCCCCACTGAAGCCACACTCCAGGTAGAAGAGACAGTGAGCAGGATACAGGATGTTCAAAGAGCAGGAAAATCATGTATTTAATTTTACCCTGATCATTTGGGGATGCTGTGCTACTCAGTCTTTTAAACTGGCTTCAGAACTGCTGATTTCCTTTTAATAAGACACTTTTTACAATCACAGCATTCAAGCATTAGTGTATGTTATTTTCTTATCTGCCCTGTGGAATAAGAACATGCTACCTTTCCCCTTTTACAAGTAAGGACAGTAAATCACTGATGGAGCTGAGGACAGAACTTCAGAACTTGTTTCTAGTCATAAATTCGCAGATTTCTCATTCCTGTAGATTAGAGATGGAGTTATCATGTAATATTCCCCTGTACCTCAGGAGAAGTGATAAGAGTCCAATTTGCCATAAATAGCATCCAAAAAGGGGACAACTTGCAATTTTAGTGGCCATCCACTGCTTTAACTAATCCTTTAAAGAGGAAGCAAGGCTCATACACAGCCTCTTCTGTATATCACTCATCCAATTTGTAAGAACAGCCTTCCTGTCCTTGCAATCTCTGGCTTCGTTCCCTATATGCATAGTGATCTATCAGCCCCACCATCTTGCCCTCACTCTTACCAAACTCCTTGAGCTCTGCCCATCTGTTAACTGTGTATTATAAAATAAAAAAAAAAAAACAAACCTGCCCTTCTTGGAGGTTCTTCTTCCCAGTGATACCATTTCCTTCCTCCTTTCCAGTAAAGCACTGTGCACTGCTGACAGAAAGTGTGGGATGAGATTTTGATAAGAATATTTGTGCTCAGGCACTGTTTTGACAAGCTGCCAAAATTCTGCAGACAACAAAAGCAACAGGAGAAAAAGAATATCTGTTTTCGATCTTTTGTAACTGAGCTAAAAAAACACTCTAGGATTTCAAGCAACAAAGAAAAAGCACTTTTTTTGGCTTTGCAGTTATCTCTGTTGATTTCCAAAGACCTGCAGTAAATAACAGACTTAATAGAATGTCTTTTAAAAATAATAGAGGTACAAAAATCTTTTATAATGAAAAGTGTTAGACAACCTAGTTTACAACAAAAGGACATCAATTGCAGACTCTAGGTGCCCTTAAAAAATAATTAAAAGTGTAGTTCATCAGACAGCAGCAGTAGCCACGGGCCAGATAATGTGCAAATCCCAAATTCACCTCAGTGAAACAATACTTTCACATCTGTGCAATGCTGACCTCATTTTCTTCCTTTCCCATACTTTTTCCTGTCTACCAACTATATGCAACTAAAATAAAGCTGCCTGAGTCTGTATCACTTCTTGCATGGTGTTGGTTTTGTATTGGGTTTTTTTTCCCACAAAGATAAGGCAGGGAAAGCAGAAGGAACCAGCCAGGAGAGAGACACAATCTCTGAATCAGCAGCTACTAAAATCACACCTGCTACTACAGAAAACCATCAAAATTTTGATCCTAAGTTTGAACTGCACAAAGAAATCCCCATGGAGGTTTCTATGGAAAATATTCTACAATGCAGGGCTTCAGATGGGGGGCAGAGTTGGGAGCGGAGGGGATGAGGGGAAGAAAGGGGGAAGGCAGGAAACTGTGACACACAGTCAAAGTCTTCAAACTTCATGTAACATATGACTATGAAATCTCCTTGTTCTGGTGCCCAGTGTATGAAACCCAGTGAGAAAGCAACAGCCTTTCTTCACCAGAAAATGTAGACTATACAGGATGATAATTAATTGTTTCAAAGCTGTGTGAATTACTTACTTTTCAGTAATCCTATAAAATCATTCTCTTGGCATTTCAAAACATCCACACAGAGGCACCTTTCTTCAAAATTTTCATTATTTAAATGTATTCAACAGCTTTTATTTGGCTCCAAATTGTAGGGAATTCATTGCTCTGAAACGTCAACATACCATTAGACTTTCCTAAAACAAACAGCACTGTGTTGCTAATGACAGGGTGCATTCCTCTGCACATCTAGTCTTCTCTTAGGATGAGGTCAAAATGTACATCTTTAGCCTAAAAACTCCTATTGAAATTCAAGCCCTTTCCCCCAATGTCCGCTTAGCCATTAGAATTAAATTTATTTTGCTAAGCATAGACAGAAGGAAGTCTCTGATACAGCTACAACTTGGTCTATTAATGTCTTTGAGAATGGCTATCAAGTTCTTAGTTGTCCCTAAAAACAAACTGGGGACATCAAATATCCAACTGAATAGGACAAAGGGTAATGGACCCAAAGTGAAAGAAAGGAGGTTTAGATTAGATTACAGAAAGACATTCTTTACTGCGAGGGTAGTGAGGCACAGTTGCCCAAAGAAGCTCTTGATGCCCCATCCCTGGAAGTGTTCAAGGCCAGGTCTGATGCAGCATTGAGCAACTAAGTCTAGCGGAAGGTGTCCCTGCCCATAGCAGGGTGGTCAGAACTAGATGATCCTTTTAAAGGTCCCTTCCAACACAAACTGTGATTCTACATAATAGGTACTGCAGAGCACAGAAGTGACACAGCTGGACACAGACACAATGTGGATGTGGAGAACTGCCATACAGCTGGTCTCCCTATGGTGTTTAGTGGTCCACATGCTAACGGTGGGGACAAAAAAGGGGACTAGTATGTCTACTGTCCCTCTCGTAAATATTCCCCAGCAATGGTATGGTAAAAAAAAGCTACCCAACACTATGCAAGAGGAAATCACCTCTCATTCTTCACATCACGCACAGAAATAATTTAGGCAATAGATTATGCAGTAACAAAAGAGACATAGGCTCTTTCTCTGGCCTAATAAACACACACACACAAAAAAAAGCTGATGTTTAACTGTGCTTTCAACATGTACTGAGGAGTACAGCTGGATCCTCTTTTGGACAGATGGGATGAACTCTATTAACATGAAGTTGGAAAATGTTATTTCACCCTCTGTTACACTTCGTAAGACTTTTCCCTGCTGTTGAAAACTGCAAAACTTTTTCCTCTAATGAGTTCCATTTTGTGAGTCATAGGCTGCTTCCTTTGTAAATCAGAGTCCTACCTGTGATTATACCACTGCCCTGACTCGAAGCAGCATGGTAAAAAGCACAGACTCATGGGTTGAGTTGGAAGGGACCTTAAAGACCATTTATTTCCAAATCCCCTTGCCATAGGCAGGGACATCTTCCACTTGACCCAGTACCTCAAAGCCCCATCCAACCTGGCCTTGAACACTTCCAGGGATGGGGCATTTACAACTTCTCTGGGCAACCTGTGCTAGCGCTTCACCATCCGCTGAGTAAAGAATTTCTTTCTAACATCTAATCTAAAGCTGCCCTCTTTCAGTTCAAAACCACTGCCCCTTGTCCTGTCACTCTCTGACCATATAAAAAGTCCCCCTATCTCCTTTTTATAAGCCCCCTTAACGTACTGAAATGCCACAATAAGGTCTTTCTGGAGCCTTCTCTTCTCCATGCTGAACAACCCCAGTCCTCCCAGCCTGTGTTCATAGGAGAGGTGCTCCAACTCCCTGATCATCCTCATGGCATCCCTCTGGACCCGTTCTAACAAGTCCATGACTTATCCATAGGTAAGATCAGACTCAAACCACTTACTTCTTACATCCTGTTTCTTTAATAAAGTGTATTAAGACTGAGACTGAAGCAGTAGCTGAAAATACTCTTTATTTGTATCTTAGTGGTCAGGCCTCAGCAGATTGCTAACAACAACTGTAAGCTGCCATTTTATCTGAATTCTCTATATATTCAGAAGGGAGCAATTATGTCAATTCTCTATAAAAATCTTAATAACAGTAATTCCGAAGGGCTAGAAATTTAAGGTTAATTTGGTCAATGGTTAAAAATACATTCTCTGATTTCTTGCACTTTCTCATTGTTAGAAATATTATATGGGCCAAGCAAATGAGCTGATGGATTGACTATTTAAAACAATGCAATTTCAAATTCTTTTCAAAATGTACAGTCATATGTCTAATGAAGTCAAGAATGTCAAATACTCCTTCTGTTGGGAACAGTCAACCTTTTACCTCATGCTTCAGATCACTGCAGGCAGGTTTAAGTAATCTATCAGCTTTTACATACCCTTACAAGCTGGAAATACAGTTGTATGTTCAAAAGAGAAGGTATCTGGACATCCAGCATACAAGAGCAATGAAGAGACGCACATAAAAAAATCTCAGTCCAGCTCACTCGGTAAAAGTTGCATATAGCAGGATGTTTAAAAATGAAGTGTTTTTCCTCAAAGTAAATGACTGAAACATTAAAGCAGAGTTTTAAAAATTGTTTTTTCTAACATCTGAGAATTTACATTTTTATGTCATTCTGTATTTACAAGCCGCTTTTCTATCCAAACATCAATCTGACATTAAAAAAACATGCAGATCAAAGGAATGATGTGCAGAATAATCACTGAGGATCACTGAGCAGAATTTTAAAAATCAGTCTGTTTGAATATTTATTCTACCAATTTAAATGTGTGGTATTTTCTTAGGAAAAAAAAAGTAACATTAGTATTACATGGATAACTACTCCAGATGCTACCTGTTGTTAGGTAAAAGTATCTATTGCTGTACACATACATATGTAACACAGAAGATGTAAAATGAATACAGACAAAAACAGATAAACAGATCACTTATTAAACTTTCATAGCCATTTCACAGAGTTATTCTAATGCAGTCTGGTGACCAGTTGAGAATTCACATATCAAGAGACTTAAGCTAACATTTTTCTGTCTAATTCACTGTCTAACTCACTTATCTAATTTCACTTTTAATAGAGATCTTAAATACCTACAAATTAAGAACTGAGATGGTGGGTTTGAGTACTTCCAGGAAAAATGGAGGATATAAAAAAATTTGCTTATTTTTGAAAATGTTAACCTGAAGAAACCTGAGCTTTCTCCAAGTAACAAATAACTGTACTGCTTATCAACTCATTTCAATTGCAAAGACTAAGGGTAACTGGCAATACAGCCCTACATTTAAATAAACCTCTCTGAGGCTGGGGACTGAGCAGGAGGGAAAGCAACTTACTTTCACTTTAAGATGTTGTTAAGGTTACAAAGCAAGGGGGTGGAGCTTTAATATTGTATATTCAGTACTACCCACATCACCACTTAGTTTTAAATCCAGCACAGATGTAGTAGATACTAAAGCGAGGAAATTTAAAAGGTTTTATTTTAATCACTGAAAGTCTTCAACTAGATTTCAGCAACACATTTCAATTGCAGTGAAAAACATTTCAAGAATATGTAATTCCAAAATTTATGGTTATTAAAGGTACACTTCTTTCTTACAAAACATGCCTTAACTGCAGTCTCTGTGCATAAAATCTCCCTAGCAAGTTAAACAGAGAATTATAAAACTACATTAGCTTTTCCGTGGAAATTTAGATTAAATATGGAAATTCAGATGCAAAGTTGCATCTAAAACTAGGTGAACTATCTCCAACTACTGCTAAAAGTGTATATACTGCCTTATAGTTCTAATTGAGCACTATAAAAAGCAAACCAAAACAGGTAAAGATAAAACCAAGTTTTTGAAGTTTTTTTTTTAAATCAAGTTTTTAAGGTTTTCTTTTAATAGTTGTCAAGGTAGATTATGAGCAAAATAAATTAGCGAAATCAAGGTAGATTATGAGCAATATCATTCAGTAGGCTATGACCACAATAAAATTGAAATTATCAAAAATATACACCACCAATTATTTTCTCATACCACCCAGAATATACTGCACAACACATTTAACTTTAATTTAACGAATTTAAATTTAACCAAGGGTTAAATATCTTTTAACTCAGCACCCAACCAGTTTTGGAAAGGATTGTGGGCTGCAGGTAAAGGTGTTTCAGATGGAAAGCAGGCACAATTCTAAACTATGACGATTAGGATGGATTATGATGGAACATGGCACTAACGACCTCACAAAAATACTGTATTAAAGACTTACAGTTTCTGAAATCACGTGTTTAAAAATTATTTGAGCTAACTATCAAGTTGATACATGAAAAGGAAAGTTCTTTTATCAGTCTGATTAGCCTACTTAACTGATTCTATCACTGGATATTGTAGAGGTTGTTTAAGAAAAGGCATTTGCCCTCAGACTCTCTTTAATTGTTTCAATATTTCCTTACAATGAACTAACAGGATCCCAGTTAATGCAGTAAGACTATCTGAAGCCCTGATTCAGACTCAGAGGAAAAGCTAACATAAGTAACTAGCTATGCAACCCCCAAAACAGATGGAAAATGGGTTGTTACTGAGTCATATCTAGACAGATTCTTCTCTACGAGATATGTGCATCTACAAGGAAAATTCAGAAACCAAGCAGATAGTTACACCACTAATAAATCAGTCTTAACCACACATATAGAGAAAAGAAAAAAAACCCAACTAATTAAATTAAAGCCAAGACACTGGAAATGGATAATTGGAAAACAACCATCATCCAGAAGATGCTATCAACTTTCAGCTGTAGTGAGTCACAGAATATTGACAGAAAGCAGTCAACCCTATCCACCAATTACACATCTGTTTAAAAACTGTAATTAAGACATGGCCTTTCTAACCAACATTATTGTCCAAATAACTTTCTCCTCTTTGAGATAAAGCAGGGTTGCAACTACATGTTGATTCATCTCCATGACTTTTGGGGTGAAAAAGAAGAGTGGGGAAAACGTAAAACGAAAAAACCCCACATGTTCCTTCGCTGGAAAACATATCAAAAACCCCTAAAACCCGTAAACTCCCTAAAGATTTCCATGCATGCCTAATACACATATTTAGTGTGCACAGATATATATATACACAGACACATGTGTGTACATGCGTGTATACAGTCTGTATGTGTATAAAAACAGCCATGTATGTATATAATATAAAAAACCTCGAAAATTAACAAATATATATAAAAACTTAAGTGCTGGTTTGGGCTGGGATAAAATTAATGTTCTTCACAGTAGCTAGTATGGTGCTAAATTTTAGTGTTGTGCTGAAAACACTGTTAACATAGTGATGTTTTTGTTACTGCTGAGCAGTGCTGACACAGCACAAAGGCCTTTTCTGCCTCTCACCCCATCCCACCAGAGAGTGGGGGAGCACAAGGCGTTGAGAGGAGACACAGCCCAGACAGCTGATGCCAAATGACCACAGGGTTATCCCATATTATATGGCATCATGCTCAGCATATAGAGCTGGGGGAAGAAGGAGAAAGGGGCAGATATTTGGAACAGTGGTGTTAAGTGACCATTACACATGGTGGAGCCTGCTTTCCTGGGGATGGCTGAACACCTGCATGCCCGTGGGAAGTAGTGCACGAATTCCTTGTTCTGTTTTGCTTGTGTGCACCCTTGTTCTGTTTTCCTTGTGTGCACCTTTTGCTTTACCTATTACACTGTCCTTATTTCAAACCACGAGTTTTCTCACTTGTAGCCTTCTCATTCTCTTCCCTATTCCACTAAACAGGAATGAGCGAGTGGCTGCATGGTGCTCAGTTGGTTGAGGTCAAACCATGACAGTCACTACAAAAAGAAGCCATTAACGAGCACTAGGCTAACAGGTAAGCAAGCCCCATGGCAAGCATAGAAGCCTGCCAATTAACAGCTAAACCACAATAACAGCTATAAATTCAATCTAGCACACTCCTATGAAATCTGTTGTTATCTCGAACCCTTCAAGCTCCACGCTGGATGCGAAAAGCAGCACAGCTATGTATATTTTATCTATATTTCTGTATATGTCAGTATGGATATAAATATATTTACATATATGCGCACACACAAAATCTCAGCCCCATCTCTTTCTCAAAATTTGCATCCCAAGAATAAGGTAAAGTTTGGCTGAAGAGGACCAGATAGTAAATAAATAAATAAATAAATAAAATGTTATTATATTAATTTGGACTGTGATCTGTTTTCACAGCAGAGAACATTAACCACACTTATTTCCAGTCTTTTTCACACTGCTGGTCAATACTGACAAGCTTGAAAATGAGGAGAGCTACTACACTGTATTCCTGTCTCCAAAGCCCCTAAAAGCACTAATTAATTAACTGGCTACATGTTAGAAATTTATGAAAGTGAGTATCAAACTTAATTGAAGCAAACAAAAAGCTCTACCTTTTTTGACTTACAGGGATTACTCACTGGCCTCTCCACATTTCTAACTCAATGGCTTTATTATGTTATTTGATTCAACTGTTAAATATACTTAAAGCTATCAAAACATGTGAGAAAAATATCAAAATTGAAAGTGCTTACAAAACAAGGAATATCAGCTTTAACTATTACTTACACCCAAGGAAAACTAAGCTCTCAGATCAGATTCTACCTTTAGATCACACTCCCCACCACATCTTTTTTAATTACCTTTGTCTTGAAAATAAAGGCTTTTTACTCCACATGTCAAGTGCTGATCCCCCACTTTTCATCAAGAAGTATATCATCCACTGCAGACAACAGGTGAAGTAGATGAGTCAAAGAACAGAATAAATAAACTATTTAAAAAAACCTCACAAAACTAAGCAGTGGATTTGGGTGCAGTCCCAATTTATCTCCAATTCACTAGACCATCCCTTCTGATGTACTTCAGCAGTGCTCCCATCCTGTGGGGAGATGGAAGGGTTATCACCACTATTTCACTGACGCAGAGGTTCATCCAGCTGTGTAATGCACTCAGGGAAGTTCAGCAGAGTCTGGGGGCTTCATCTGACTCCTACCCCAGGGTTTCCACTAACTGCACTGGGACTTTAGTTACTGAAGTTGAACTAAAACTTCACAACAGAACTATCAAAACATAACAATGGATTTGTTCTCATCAGCTTAACATCTGGTTTCTGAATTAACATGCGTTATAATTATTAAACCAGAGTAATCAAAACAAATAGCAAGAGCTCCCTGTCTCCAGAGTGACCGACTCTATCTCCTAGAAAAAATGCTTTTTGCTTGCATTCATTTATCACCTTTTTTTTCTACAAATTGTAAACACAATTCTTTCTCAAGCAACTTATGTTTCTTGTTTGTATTGATCAGCATAGCCAACTGGCTCAGTTCTGTGCATCACAATTTCATACACTGTAAAATGCCTCATTACAATATGAATTTTAGGTACAGTTGCTGTATATATGGTCTCACGCATACAGCTGTTCTCCTTTGGATTAATAAACCAATGCTCCTTCGTAATCTCAATTAGAGAATCAATTTTTCTGTTTTATGTTCCCTACAAGTCGAAATTTTTCTCCTGAGTAGTAGGTCGACATCGTACAAAAATGGATAAATGAAACCTTCTGCAAAAGTAGTTCTGTGAAAGAATCAGAGATATTAAAACTGTTGGCAAAAATTATTCCCTTTTTTGTACAGCTCAGGAGTCCCCAGCAAAGGAAGGACATCGACTTGTTGGGGCAAGTCCAGAGGAGGACTACCAAGATGATCAGAGGGCTGGAGCACCTCTCCTCTATGAGGAAAGGCTGAGAGAATTAGCATTGTTCAGCTTGGAGAGGAGAAGGCTTCAGGGTGACCGAATTGCAGCCCTCCAGTACCTGAAGGGAGCCTACAAAAAAGATGAAGAGAGACTTGTTTTACAAGAGCATGTAGCGACAGGACAAGGGGGAATGGTTGCCAACTGAAGAGAGTAGGTTTAGATTAGATACCAGGAAGAAATTCTTTACTGGGAGGGCGATGAGGCACTGGGACAGATTGTCCAGAGAAGTTGTGGATGCTTCATCCCTGGAGGTGTTCAAGGTTACGTTGGATGGGATTTTGAGCAACCTGATCTAGTGAAAGGTGTCCCTGCCCACACCAGGAAGAATGGAACTAGATGATCTTTAAGGTCTCTTCCAACCCTAAACATTCTATGATTCTATGATTCTTGTATCGCAGAAACTGTATTTATAAAAGCAGAACTAAACTTAGTGATGAAGACTGATTACACTATCAAGAGCTCCACAATAAGGAGGCATGCTTATTAAACTGGGAAATAAATTAACAACAGAATTCAAGAACTGGAATCTACTCCAGTGCCAAAATACTACCTTATTTTGATGTAAATTTTAACCTCATCTTTGCTCAAGTGATAGATCAGGATGGCAGTTAAACCAGGCCTTTGTACAAATTTCAGTGCTTGGGTTAAATGAAGTGGAAAGATTGCACTCTATTCCCCTTCCCACACAATTCATGCTCTACAAATAACTGATTTTCACTTCCTGGTGCACTGCAGGTCTGTCCCAACTTGCTCAGTTATAGCAACCAACACTGGTATGGCAGATCATGCCTTTCCCTCTTACTCATTCCATCTAGTCTTCTGGTCTTTCAGTAAAATACATTTACTTTTTTTCTAATATCTTTTTTTCCCAATCTCATTTTAAAACAGTGTGTTTTTTCTCTAGCTGACCTTTTTTAATTAGACTTAATAATCCAACACAATACTTCTTCACATGAGTAGGCATAAAATGCTCTATCTACATGAAAACATTTGCTTGGATAGAAAAAAAAAAGAAAAAGGGATTAAAAAAAAGTATGTACAAAAAACATAAAAAACAGAATTAAAGTGTTTGCTCTGGTGGTACATTTGGAAGGCACCATGACATCTCCAATTTATTTCCCAAATTCCAATCACTCAACTGGAGATACTCTGTTTAAGTTCGCCACTAGGCTGACGTGGCATGAAATATGATATACAGACACACCTTAATCGAACATCCCAGCTTTCTTCTCACAAGTTTCTGGTTCCCAATTTTTTCCCCCAATTATTTCCGAACCAGACCAAGTCCACCACTTAGGCTGCACAAAACTACCTCTTCCTCTCCCCATTTGCTTTCTAGTTTTAAACTAATAGACTGACGTAGCTCCCCTCCTCTGTTAAAAGGCTGCTTATTCCCAGTTTAACGTCATATTTTTTTTTTGTAAAATTAATCTCCATAATGCTGAACGGAAGTTTTCCACATGCTCTACTTGGATGAGCGTGTTAGTTTTAGTGGGTCCTATTTTTAGCTGTTTTGCCTTGCTTTACAGTTTATTTCCTTAAATAGCAATCTGGATATCGACATAGAGCACAGCTGAAAAATAAAACATATTTCCCATTTCACATATGTTTAGGGCCAAGGAATTTTAAGTTTATAAATAGGAATATCTGAACTGAGAAGGAGTGAAATTCAGCATCTTAAGGTTAAAATAAAAATTTTATTATTGTGCCCTGGCAACTTAAACGGATTTTTTTCATGGAAAATCAATCCAGGTAATTTTAAACATTTTTTAATGATGGAGCTGCAGCAATTGATAGGGAATTTACAGGTAATCTTAATTATACTGCAAGCTTTATTCTGAATCCCCTTTAAACCTGAGGCGCCTCAGCTGAGGTGGACGGGATCTCCCTCTGGAGGCCTTCAGAGGCATCTTCCCTTCTCTCCTGACAAGGTAGGAAACTTCACTGGGTTGCACAACAGGTTGGTTCCCCCACGCAAATTCAGCCTAAGATGCTCATTCTCTCCTTCTCATTCCCCGTTATCCATATACTGACCTGTATTCCACCCCTCTGTCAACTATCGTGATGCAACCTGGATCAACGAAATGACTGAGGTAAAAGAAATTAATTTATTTTCATAAATAACCTCAGTGCCTGGCAAGGTTATGGAGCAGATCATCCTAAGTGCAATCACACAGCACCTACAGGATGGACAAGGGATCAGACCCAGCCAGCACGGGTTTAGGAAGGGCAACCTGATCTCCTTTTATGATCAGGTGACTCACCTGGTGGATGAGGGGAAGGCTGTGGATGTAATCTACCTGGACTTCAGCAAAGCCTTTGACACCACCTCCCACAGCACTCTTCTGGAAAAGCTGGTAGCCCACGGCTTGGACAGGGGCACTCTGTGCTGGGTTAGGAACTGGCTGGATGGCCGGGCCCAGAGAGTGGTGGTGAATGGTGCTGCATCTAGTTGGCGGCCGGTCACTAGTGGTGTCCCCCAGGGATCAGTGTTGGGCCCAGTCCTGTTTAATATCTTTACCGATGATTTAGATGAGAGGACTGAGTGCACCACTAGCAAATTTGCAGATGACAGTAAGTTGGGGGGGGAGTGTCGATCAGCTGGAAGGCAGAAGGGCTCTGCAGAGGGACCTGGACAGACTGGAGAGTTGGGCTGATTCCAATGGGATGAGGTTCAACAAGGCCAAGTGCTGGGTCCTGCACTTTGGTCACAACAACCCCATGCAGCACTACAGGCTGGGGACAGAGTGGCTGGAGAGCAGTCAGGCAGAAAGGGACGTGGGAGTTTGGATTGGAAGCTGAACATGAGCCAGCAGTGTGCCCAGGTGGCCAAGAAGGCCAATGGCATCCTGGCCTGTATCGGGAACAGTGTGGCCAACAGGACCAGGGAAGTGATTCTGCCCCTGTACTCAGTGCTGGTGAGGCCACACCTGGAGTAGTGTCCGGTTCTGGTCCCCTCAGTTCAGGAAGGATATTGAGGTGCTGGAGCGGGTGGTGCTGCTGGTGAAGGGACTCAAGCACGAGTCCTATGAGGAGAGGCTAAGGGAGCTGGAGTTGTTCAGCCTGGAGAAGAGGAGGCTCAGGGGAGACCTCATGACTCTCTACAGCTACCTGAAAGGAGGTTGTAGCCAGGTGGAGGTTGGTCTCTTCTCCCAGGCAGCTATTGGTAAGACCAGAGGGTATGGTCTTAAGCTCTGCTAGGGGAGTTTTAGGTTAGATATTAGGAAGAAATTCTTTATAGAAAGGGTAATGAGGCATTGGAATGGGCTGTCCAGGGAAATGGTGGATTCTCCATCCCTGGAGGCTTTTAAGATGAGATTGGACGTGGCACTTACTGCCATCATCTAGTAACCACAGTGGTAGTGGATCAAGGGTTGGACTTGATGATCTCAGAGGTCCCTTCCAACCTGGCTGATTCTATGATTCTATGATCTCAGATCCCATCAAAGATCTCATTTACAGGGAGAAACATAAAACTGCACCATGAGAGACGTTAATTTGCGAGTCTCTTCCCACACAGAATACTGTATGATTCCGTACTTCATCTCTGAATGGGGACACCAATTGTTAATAGAATCAGTACCATCCTAGTAGTTTGAGTGCAAAAACACTGAAGACACAAAAGAAAAAACCTCACTTGAAATCTGAGGAAAGTGCAGTTCCTAGTTGTTTTGCCCAAACCAGGGAAAAAGGGTAAGCTTTCTGATAGAAGCATTCCATTAAGCTGAGATGAGGAAAGACCAGATGGAATTTTCAAACATATTAGCAAGTCATGTAACCACATAAGTTAACACTGGCATAACTTCTTTAGCAAGGCAGACATATCAAACACAGGACCAGGAGCTTGATGGTTTTCATAGCTTTGATATACGAGTTTGAATTAACCGAAATATCCTTCTGCAAACAGTGCAGTACATTTACCTGTGCACTTTTTTGATGGGTTTATTTCAGGCTTCCCGCCTCTTTTCCTTATCTGCATTTTCACTCTACTGTCTAGCAAGCTAATCTTCCATAACCACATAAGCACCACAGTGACAACCCTCCCTAAGTGGGAAACTTAGTCAAGACTGAGACTAGAACATTTTTCTTTGATTTAATTTTATGTTTAGTATTTTACAGTTTTTTACTAGAACTGTTTAATGAAATGAACAATTTAAAGAAGATATTTTTGATGATAGTGATATTCAGAGCACACTTCTGCTTTATAGCAATGCAGATAGTGCAATACATCATTATAATAGAAACATCAATAAACCAAACCTATTTTAATTGTTTAATATTATAAAATGCTAAAAGTTGACATTTAATAGTAACACTTAACAGTGGGTAAAAGAAGAACGCAGCTGTGTGTTCAACAGGCAACTGTTATCTTGCTTCTTTGTCCTTTGAAACTAAGGTATTTTAAACTATCATTTTATCTACTAGCACACATCAGTAAGTATTCAGCAACACAGTATAATACTCTCCTTGACAGGTTCTAAATATCTGTTCCAACAATGTCAAGTACATAGTTATTTTAGTAAAGTAAGACTTAAAGTATCTGAAGATTCTGAGGAAGCTGATGAACTAACTGTTGCCAAAATGTATTTTTTTAAATTGACATAATAATTAAGAAAATTAGTATGAAAGCACTTACATAAACTCATTATGCAATGTTTACACTAAGTGTTCACCACTAATAATTTTCATCTTCATAGAAACTGGGATCAAAATAAAACTAGGATAATATTTTTGTATCTCCAGCAGCAACACAAAGTTTGATTCCTGCACTGTGATATTCTGGATCTTTGCTATTGGCAGTGAATATGAAAAGTTTGAGAAGAAAACATTAGGAGGAAGAGGGAGAAACAGTTTCAGGTAAGTGACATTTCCATACCTACAATTAAAGAAAATGTAAGAAGACAATTGCTACATGAAGAACTAAATATCCACTGCATATTAAGAAAATAAACCAGTAACAGATAATGACATATATTACAAAGATAAAGACAGATGTCTGTTAATACAAAAATATAATTTAAAATATGACAAGGAAACAAAGGATAAAGCATAAATAGACACAAGACCAGAAGAGCTGAGAAATACTGAAATGAACGTGATTTCCTCCAATATACTGTCGATTATAAAATACATTTGTTTTACAAGAAATTATGCTCACCACAGTTAAGTTCACTGAACTTAAATGCTACTGCTGATACTAGCTCAGTTAAAATCCATCATTTTTAGACACATTTGCCTTTACATAGAAATCTGATTGTACAGATACACAGAGTTCACAAGCTTCTTACAGTTCTTACAATACTTACTGCTTCACTGATTCTCTAGAACTATGTCTTCAACATAAACCAAAGTCTAGTCTAATTCTTATTTCCCAGGAGTTTTCTCACAAATCTACAAAATAGAAGATTTCAAATATGTACTGTGGCTTCTCTGCCTCTCAAGGCTTTTATATGCCAGTGCCCTCAGTCAGATTTATTACTCCTCACATAATCTAATATAGAAAGAATTCACCCGATTGGTTAATCTGCACAGTACAGTGTTGCTATATAAAGCAATATTTTGAGCTTCCAGTTTGGGATGTTCCATGAGCACAACATTTTGAAGGAAAAGAGAATTTCCATCTACGAGTAAACAGAAAGCTACACTCCAAATATTTTCAGCTATTTGAGATATTTTTAAACATCTGCATTTCTTATCAGCGTTGGCGTCATTCAAACTGGAGAGAAACGTGAGACTGAACCATCCAGAAGCTTGAGGAAGGGAGCAACCATCCTGCTTCTCCTCGCTGCCTGCCCAGGGTCAGGTAAGAGATGGGGGATTATAAAGAAAATAAATAAAACATAGAAAAGAATGCACTTCTGCTCATCTCCCAACACCTTTTCTGTTCACACAAAAGCCTTCTTGCAACAGATGACCTCTATCCCACAGACAATTTAAAGACTGAAATATGAAAGGCACAAGGTGGGACCCAAAATAACAAAGAGGGAGGATGACATACAGGACGAAAAAAGGAGAGTGGATGCAACGACACAAGTGATTTAAGTCCAAAAGCACTGGAGTGAAGGATGAGGAAGAAAAAGTATGGAAGCAACATGAAGTAAAAACATTGGAACATTTACGTACAAAAGCCCTCTGCCCTCCCAGGTCACCTCAACCAGTTGACACATGGCACTTTGACTTGTCTATACATCCTAAAAGCTTCTACTAATGTCTTTAACTAAGAGCTTAGTAAAAAAAGATAATTTTTTCTTGTCTAAACCAGATGACTAAAGCAATCTTCTAATAAAGCAAAATCAGTTATTTATTCTAGCACCAAAGAACTGCACTTGCCTTTGTTCTCATTTAATATGTGTCTTCTACACGTATTATCTATTTACTAACCTATAAGGGAAGCGAAATGGCTCAGGTGTTCATTACAAGATGCATTATCCCTGTTTTGCAAACAACACTTTTAATGCCTATTATACAGTGTTTGCTTCTGCAAAAGTCAGCTGAGCTCCTAAGTCTTGTGTAAATTCAATTCACTGATATACTTAGTAAATGAAAATGCAATTTTCTTTCCTATGCTATTCTGATTCATACCTCCCAGGAAGATATTAACAAAATAAATTACAAAGCGCTTGACACTGTGCTTAAACAGTAGTCTTAAACAAGTAGAACTGCCCTACTCAAAGTCATTTTCATGTAGTGGAAGAGGGCATGGGAAAGATTAGATCTGTGAGATTTGCCTGGAACAGTGAGCGAAACTATGACTGTGAGCATTCAAAAAGTTATTTGTGAGTGACTTGCTCTTGTGATCCAAACAAACAGCTACCTTGTTCAGGTTCTTATTTAACTAGCTCTTCCAAGGCAATTAATATAGCATTTCAACCAGTGACCTAAATGCTAGGCAGGACTTATTAACCTACTTTATACCAAGCACCAACACTGTCACCGTTTTGGAAGCAGAGAAGATCATCTCCAGCTATTTGGAGCAGTTATGTATATTACAGCAGAAGAGAATGAATGCACCCCAGAATGGCTAACACACACCCAAAACTAAATTACTGTGAACGGGGAAGAGAAGGGAAGCAGTAATATCCTGCAACTGACACCCACTAGGCTGATATCCCTGACATCCATTAGGCTCCATGTTAGCAAGTCCTACTACTGACTGATAAAAGTAAAAACTGGCAAACAATAGAAAGTGATAAAAAAGAAAAGGGACAGCCAAAAGATGGGAAGGGGAGGGGTGAAGGGTGGAAATGAGAGTAGTTGCTTTGGAAAGGCACCTTTTTTTGTTCTACTGGCTATAGAGGGAGTTTGGGTGACAAGGTAGATGGCTAACCTTGGTATCATTGAAATGAAGTGACATGAATCCCATGTTACCTAGTCCTTCTAGAGGTTTTAAAAGAAGTAATTACATTCACAATACAAAAGCTACATTTCCTTCTATTATCCCCTGTTAGCAGTATGCATTTGCACAAGTTTTATGCAAAACAACTTGGTTCAGCAAAGTAGTTTTTTAGTTAATTTTTCATATAGCTTTTCTGACAATCTATTTTCACCTCAAAAAGCACTCTGGTTTTATACTCAGACTGATGGTTCAAAGCATTTCAGATGACAGATATCATCTATAATTATTTGCATCATAAAGCAATTTCTAAACGCAAAGAGTGATAAAAGGAGTATGAATTCTCCAGTGAAAAAGGTACTAATATTTGCATTTATGATGCAATTATGCAAAAACATTGCTTGAGAAATACTGCATGGACATGATATGTGGATAATGTAAACCTAAGTGGCAAGAAGATCCAACTAGAAAATGATAGAGGTAACAAAACATAAAGACTCCCTTTTTATCAAAAAAAAAAAAAAAAAAAAAAAACACAACCACAAAACACCACCCATAGTTTATACTTTTACCATGTTGTTTATAACAAAACAGATGAAGATCAGTTCATTATTACCAGACACCTTTCCAGATACATCTGCTATACCTCAACTCTGAAGTTTATGAGTTCATGACTTTATTAGAAAAGCCTAGGAGTAACCAGGTAAGTAGAACGCAGTTCATTAGCAGCTCTGAACAGAGTACACATTAATTCAGCGTTACAACATGTAAAGTGAATGGAATTAAGGAAAGCAATTTTAGATAATGAAATTTTAAATATTTTATATGCTATTAAGTTGCTTCCAGACTCCACTGGACAAAAGACAGACAGACAGAATCACCTACAGAGTTAATTATCCCTCTTTCAGTGACATAGCCTGTTCTCTTGATAAATTGATTCACAAAACTAATGCTAAGGTTTGAAACCAAGACGTTAATTGAACTGCTGAATTATGGCTTTGTATATTTTTTTTCTGAAAAAACTTCTGGTTCTGGCTTTGATAAATTTGCTGGACAAAAAAGCTACAAAGTGTAAAAAAAAAAAAAAAGAAGTGGAGTAATCATTAAAAATACGCGTATTTCAAGATCATCTGTAATTTTTTTATTGCCATCCAGTCCCTGAAACCATTGACACATTCATTGGGAAAAAATGCTGGGCACTGCCAAGGTATATTGTTTATTGGCATAGAGACCAAGCATTCAAATGAGTAGCTCCATCAGGTATGTATTCAGCATAAACCAAACATCATTCGCAATGAAATGATGTAACAAATGGAGAAGCTAAAAGAACAAGAAGCTGTGAAACAGAAGCAAGTGTAGCGCTCAAAATAACGTGGGGATGGGATTAGATTTCTAGGGCACTAGCTCAAGGTACAGCAATAAAATTATAGCAATTATGTAATATATAGAAATTAAAAACTATATAATAATGGAATTATAAAATTATTTTTTAAAAAATAAGACTGCGGAGTGTGCCACTGTTTCTTGAATCGTTCTTTCCTTTGACACTGTCAAAGGTTAGCTGGCACCCGCTCCCAACAGGTGCACAAATGCCATGGCCAATGTCAGTCCAGCCCTGCTGACTCACTGTGGCAGGTGCTTCCTGTCAGTTTTCCCCCTAAGAAGGGAAGGTGACCCTCCAGCCATGCCACTCATAGTCGAGAGACACCTTAAATGCCTGGCAGATGCCCAGCCAACATGCTTCATCCAAAAGTTCTCTGGGGTCACCTTCTTGAAAACTCACCAACACTTCCTGTACGTTCCTTTCTTCTGGTTAAACACTTGCAATAGGAAGAAGTGTCTCTGGACGCATAATCAGGACTATGGACTTCCACGAGTCCCACAGTAATAAACTACTTGAGCAACTGAGCTTTCAAAAAGGACAGCCAATTCTTACCCTGAAATTACGCTCATGTAACAGAAGTGACCTCTTTTTAATTGCTTTTCCAAGGCTTTCCTCATTTCCCGCAAGGATAAAAGGGCCATACTCTCTATCACACCCACAAAATTGCCCAGAATAAGAACATCTATTTACTTCATTCACTAAATTCACAAGAAGCCATTCAGGAGAAAACATTAAAGGTTTGGGGTTTGGATCACTGGGGCAGATCTACTGAGGTCTTCTGCTGGGAGTATGGGAGCTCACAACCAAAGAGAAATCATCCCAATACCCTTTCCAGCAAGAAGTCTTTTGACTCCTTTCATGGAGCAGTTCAGAAGTTCCATAATGAGGCAGAGAAGACCTCTCTTTATTACACTCCAAAACCCATACAAATTTGGCACTCTCTCCCCTTCCCAAGGGCTTCTACCTGCCTCCATCTTCTCTCATAAGTCATCAGATAAGCCAGGCTTGTCCATGCCCTGATGGCTAAACAGACAGATTTTCTATGTAATGGCTTTGTAACAGCCTCTCCAGACATTATGTTCTCTCTTTTGGGGAATGGTTTCTCTCTAGAGGAGGATTCAGGTTGTCCTCTGGGACTCCTGAGTTTGTTGTAGCTGCTTCTTCTTCCTGCCTGGGAATGGAAAAGCTTTTGGTAGTAGCTAAACAGTCATGAACTGAGGTTTGGTGGCATAACAGAACCATTAGCCAGCCAGCCTCCACTTTCTTTTCCTTTAGGAGAGCGTAGCAAAAGGCACCTGAACCCTGGATCTAATACTTCATTATAACCTATAACATACCTATAAATATTGAAAATTCAGAACTAGCAAGTGAAGCATTTAAAAACTTTGCGCACAAACCCCTCCCTAACTACCTACAGTCTTACAGGGCAGGACTGCTTTGTAGATTGGCAATTCTCAGGGCTTTCTCTAATTGAACATGTTCTTCGGAAGCCCTGTTGGACTTCTTACAAGTTTGCCATTCCACCTCCTTTCATCACTTCTATGGCTCCCCTGTTCTCCAGCAAATTCCCAAAATCTAAAGGTACCAACTCCCTCTCCCTCCCTACTCCTCACCGGAAAGCAAGAGGCAGAAAATGGTAAGCAAGCTGTCTTCTATACTGTTTCCCACACTCCCATTCATCTGAAGAAAAAATAGACAACATTTCTACAGGTAATGTGAATAAACCAATTTAAATACTTCTACCATCTGTCATAGTGTTTCTTGTCTTCTAAAGCAATGAATGATCTGAAAACCTGGTTTGAGTTGGCTCTTCTTGAAGGCCCAGAAACTACTCATGAGAACAGAGTAGAAAGTACACTGAAGAGGTGTTAAAACAGATTTTGTCTCCCAAAGCAGTAAGTCTTGTACCTTCATTTTCACAGCAATCAAAATCTCAGCTCCTAAGAAATCACTGCTTTTTGGCAGCCTATATATTAGCAGGATGTGTATATTGGCCTCGTCCTTGAACTCAGATTTCTGATTAAGACAAAATAAAGTTACCCAGGCCTTTTGTTTGTTCTCCAACTTCTGTTTTGTTCATGATAAGAGACTGTTTTCAACACAGTCAGATTTTGAAGAGCATTCAGTATCAGCAACTCCCATTTATGCATGTAAATAAGTCACTTTGGATTTGCTGGATGTTGAGTGTTCTTGGAGAGCTGACCAATCTACTACTTGTGTATCACTTCACATACTATTTGCTTGACCTGGAGACGACATTGACAGACAGACAATGCACTGCTCAGGTTAGGCACACAAGGAGAACAATTCTGTCATGGTACAAAAATGCCCTTTATAATGATACACTCTTCCTCACATCTCTGAACTTAAGTGTTTAAATCACATACTTTGTACAGATTTCAATACTGAAAATAAACTTCCCGAGTACCCTCATTTTTCAAATACTTGCGCAATTCATCCGACTTTGTGGCAGGTCATGAAACAGATACTCTTCTCTCCGTGCACATGGGTACATGTGTTTTAATTTGATACTTTCTTGATACTAAAACAGTTGAGAGTGGTCATCATTGAATGACTGAAGGGAATATGCCATGATTAAAATTACACAGTTTTTTTTTCCAGGCCATTCATTAGGAAGGTAAGAATTCATATTCTTCTGAAAACTAAAGAGGAGGCATGGGCATTCCCAGTTGTTGTCATGGATACAGCTGCTGAGAAAAATGTCATTGTACCCCTGCAGATAAATGTGCATGCCAACTGCCTGGAATATGTGGTGGCAAAATCACCACAGATGTTAAACATTCTCACATGGCCAGCACATTCCTCTTGAAACATACACTAAATTAAAAAAAAAAAAAAAAGAAAGTCATTTTTAAACATAAAGGTTATGGCATGAAGGAAGAAAAGGCTAGTCAGTCAAAAAAAAAGTTGGCACTTTCATAGTTCATGATGTCATGGAGGAAAAAATATTATGGAACAATACTATGAGTAAAGGATCAAGTGTCAGCCCAACTTCGAGTTTTCTGGATTTTGTCAGCATGTATTATAACAGGATTGTTAACTACAATAACTATATTTCTTAGGTCAATGGTCAATTTAAAACCAAAACAAACAAATAAGAAAGGGCAACAAACACACATTGGAAAACTGTACCAGGGAAGCTCTGTTCCTGATTAGACTACCTCAAAGTGTCATCATTTTTACATGGACTAGGGCTCTTTGAATCTCCTTCCACTTTAACTTTCCATTAACTATTTACTGGGGACACAGATCACAAAAAAAAAAAACGAAGAGTTTGAAAACTCAAGACAGTTCTTCATTGGATCATGGAGTCCTAGAATGGCTTGGAAGGGACTTTAAGGATTTCCTAGTTCCAACCCCCTTGCCATTTTCCACATCCAATAATCTCAGCTCTTGAGTCAAGTAAGGTGATTACCAGGGTGCTTCTGGAGTGTTGCTGCACATCACTCAGTGATATTTCATTGCACCATGCAGGTAGGAAGACGCAAATACTGTTTCTACACAGAGCATGCAAGGTTTTGGATTCTCCTCTCCTGGCAAAGTAGAAGCACACAATTCCCTTTCCCTCCTCACATAATCTTTCAGATACCATGCTCCTAGATAAGCACAGAGAGAAGGGAAGGCAGGCTGCTCCTAGGAAAATCATTACCTTGCTTCTAGGGCAATCATTACTTTTGAGTATGGGAACAAAACTCCAGTGGCTGGTTAGGATGTGGAGAGGTGAATCTGGTGGTAAGGCACATGAAGACAAATAAGAAAAGAGAACTAAAGTGGCCTACAAGTAGCATAGGAGAAATCATCCCAAACTGAGGACCTAATTCACCACTGTGCAAAGACCAAAGAAATAAGGAAGCAGAACTGAGCACCCTGTTATAAATTTCTCCTCCCAAGCATTTTGGGACAGGCCTAAACAATACAATGCTGTGTTTTGCAGAGATTTGTACACTATTGCTAAATGAAGCATGCTGGAACTGAAAGCAAGATAACTGCTTTAGCATGACGTAACACCTCAGCTAATTAGCTCCATCAGGAACAAAGCCCAAAGGGCTGCACTGGATTCAGAAGGCAAGCAGTTCATTTAGGCCTAGCTAGGACACCTTAATACAGCACTATTTTCCTACAGACAGACACCTCCTTGATGTATCAGCTGAAGTTGTAAAGCATGATACTGTAAAAATAATCATTATGGTCATCATCATCACCACATGCAGAGACACAGTTTCACTGGAAAAGTAGTTGTGAAGTGCATGACAAAAAAAGAAAGGTGAGAACATCCAATTATACCCCAAAACACCAGTTGTTTTACCAAAGCAGGAAGAGAGCTCCCTCAATTTGATGAGCAGAACACAGATCCTACCTGAGCAGAGATTCCTACACCACTGCTTTCACAGAGGTCATGATGTTTATTCCAGATAAGAAAACAGTTGTTGACTGGCATTCTACCATATCTGATCATCACTATGGCCCAGCACCCTAACCTGGTGTTCACTGCAACACAGAAGTCCTTTGAAGCTATCCAGTTGTTTTAGAAAAGCCACAAGAAAGAAAACAACTCGCTCATGGCAGCCATCCGCCCTTCCCACCACTGTAACCAACAGTTTGACACAGGCACGTCAAACAGGCATTTGACATAATGAATAAGGGGTACACAAACTAAAGAAAAAAAACCAAAAGGCATTTTAAACTAGCATTCAATAGATTCTCTAGTATCTATCTCAGCTTATGAGTTGTAAGTTACTTCTTCAGGAATCAAAATGTGTTTTGAAGAATCTCTAAGTTCATTTGAGAGAAGAAACAAAAAGGAAGAAAAAGAAAAGAGAAAAAAATAATTTGGCCTTTCTAGTTTGACAGATTAAGTTCAAATCTGACGTACAGACAATTATAGTATCACAATGCACATTTCAGAACCCACATGCCTTGCAAAAAGAAAATTTCTTAATAGTTACAGAAGGCTTTCCAGTAACTTGCATCTATATTGCATCCCAGTCCTTTGATTCCCCTAGCCTACTACACCTCCCCTGTTTGTGTAGCAAATGATTTGGGCAATAAATGTTTTTAAATTAAAATAAGCTCATATCCTCCAAATACATAAAAGGCTTAGAACATCATCATTTCACTCCTGAAAGACGGAAAGGATTAGCTGGATTTTTCAGATAAGCAATCATGTTCTACTATTCGGAATACAACAGCAGCAATAAAAAATTATACTAAATTCATGGAAGAGATCATCTGAGGAGAAACAGGGAAAACAAAAAAGGAATACCTCAGAAGCTACAGATTGCAGAAAAATTATGAAAAATTTCAGACTGAACACTGCCCTCAAGGCAATATCCTCCCTTTTAAGATCCACCCACAGAATTAAGCTTATCCCGTAAGCACATCTCGTTTCCGGGAGAAAAACTGTCACAAAGCCATTACAATGGGCAATACCTGATATGGTGCTAGAGAGGGAATATCCACAGGTCATTTTCCTACCAAGCCACCCCACAATATTTCTAGGCACAGTGCAGCAGTCAGCAAAATCTACAGGCACTTAAACCCTGCTTCTTGTTTGCTATAAAATTTTGCAGTGTTATCTGCTTACTGTGAATGCATGTTAGGTGTATACTAAGCTCTCTGCACAAAACACTAAAAATCACACACATTCTCACTTCTACTCCACAGATAGCCCTTACTTCTCTGTTTTGTTCTCCGTCTGAAGCAGGAGCTTACACACAAGTGACTCAAGTACTCTGTCCTTCCTTGCTGACGCACTGAAAACCCTATCCTCCACTAAGCCTTCATCTAAGCCTCTGTTGGCTGTGATGACACATGAAGACACTCTTAGAAGCTATAAGAGTCCTGTTCACTGGCCATATTATGCCCATGTCAAGGCAAAAACAAAGGGCTTAGAGGTCACTGAAAGAGACGGTCAAGTTCAGCATTCACTGAGATGCTTATTTCCAGGTGTCCAAGACATTGCTCAAAACAACTGTTCTTAAGTTACTTTCTCGTTTGCAAACAATCTTCTGTCTGTGCTTTGATCTACCTTCAGCAGGAAGCTGTTCCACACATTACATTCCATTTCAACTGCACCAATGAAATGTGCAGACTGCCCTTTGCATCCTGCACTCTCCTACATGGAAGCTTTTAGGAAGGCTAAGCATATCTAACCCCATTGTTCAAATCTCAGGATGCTGACATTTCAAATCATACTCTCCTCTATGCAACTTGTGAAAATAACAAAGATAAAAACCTCCCACCAATGCTCAGGCAGCTGCTTGCCCATATGCAATGAACCCAGCACAGGTTGCCAAGAGACTGCAATGATGAGCAGCATTTATTCCTGAATACTGTCAAATAAGCTTTCACTATGTATTAACTCTAAGCAATAAAACATGCAAGACCACATTCTTGTTTCAGTTTAGAATTCATTTTTATTGCCAATATATAAAACGGAGATAGTTGTAACAGACAAGCTATGATGTTCTTAATTGGTGAAGAAAAAAGATAACATTAAAAAAATCTGAGAACAAGCAATCTTCAGATAGCATGTATAGAAATTCCCCCTGTAAGCTCCACTCCCTAGGGTAAAAATTAAGTGCAGATTCAGTGAAATTTAGGAGTCTTTAAAACACAGAAAAACTCAGTCTATTACAAGATACTGCTAGTGATTTTCAACCTTTCCATCTAAGAATAAGGTAATTTAGCAACTCAAACAAAAGCCACCATTAAACCTTAGATGTCAAACATTTTTCCTTATTTATATCTATCAAGATGAATAATAATTTTATACACTGTGTACTACCTAGAGAACAAAAGTCCTATTACATGTATTTCTAATACAACATTGCATACGTTCTTAGGCCTTAACTGTTGATCAAATTTTTCAAGCAAAATTCAGTGCTACCAACTATCTTTTTTTTTTCTGTGGATACTGCATATTATTTTTGTCATATAGCTTCGTATAAATTTCTTTCTGTTCAAGTTACATTGCATACTTCCCCAAAGAGAGAAAAACACAGAAGCACTTTTCCATACATGACAAAATTCAGAATTTTGTCACACCAAGAATCAGAAGTTTACTATAGCTTAACACTGGGGAGAAGAGTTGGAGTCAGTATTTCTCAATCACCATATACTGTGGTAAAACTGATTAGTAGTGTTACCAACAACTGACAAAGCTTACAGGGTCCAAGGTCAAGTAAGATGAAGCTTGGGCTCAAACAGGAGACATAGTCTATCATTAAACCACACAGTTTGAAAAGTTTTATAATTGTTTCCATGATAAACAATTTACCAGAGGGGAAGCATTAAAAGTATATCCGGAACATGAACGGCTAAGAAGTCTACATTTCATCAAGTCCTTGTGCCATGTATAACCTTGCTGCGTTTAGATGGGTCTTTTTCTGTACCATAGTCATGACTTCTGAGTCATCTGTCCCCACCTGCAAGAGGTGAAGATTCACTTTCATGGCCAGACCCAGTGTTGTAGGAAGAATGGTGAACACGGTGCAGCACTACCCAGGCACCCGCAACCGTACATTCGTCAAACCCCAGATCATCAAACATGATACAGAATGACACCAGAAAGAAAGAAAAAAAAAAAGTGGAGATAACTTAAGTTCTTGCAATTTCCTTTTCTAGGACTTCCCACTTCCCCTGCGCTCCTCTTCAAATTCTAGCTTTCAAATATTAACTAAAGCAGCATACAAACAGTCTTAAGGTAAATAAATCACAGCCATAGTAGGAAGACTTTTCAAAAAGAGCAATCAGTCCAGGGAGGTTTAATTTAGAGAGAGGAGAAAGACTTTAGACCTTGATAAGGCATGATATGATTCCATGGCATTGATCTGCAGTCATATAGCTTTATCTGTAATGCAAACAACAAGTTATTTGGAATGTTCCTAATTAGGTATAATAAGTGTACACTGGCACACTACTAAATCTATAAATAGACAGCAACCACACCATTTCACTCCTGCTCCATATTATGAACTATGGGAGAGGAGAAGAAAGGCACTCTCCTTTTTTAAAATCTTTCTTAAAGTTGTACCATTGAAAAGAAGTAATTTTTTTTTTTTTGCTTTGAAAGCTATATAATCAGGTTTTTAAATACTGACAAATCTTCCTCAGCAGACACAGGTTATCCTCAACAGCTGCATAAAAGGCATAAAAGGAAGAGAGAATACTTAATTTGAAATATATCAGGAACCATATTCTATTGATCTGTAAGACATTTAGAGAGCCACAGCTCTGGGCAACCAAATATTGCCTTGAAAATGTCCCTGCTCTGAGCATGGGGGTGAGACAGATGACCTCCCGAAGTGTCTTCCAACCCAGATTGCTATTATGATCCTGTAACAACATTCATAAATATTTTTTCTATAAAAAGTCCCTCTCTATAACCTCTCACACCTACACATAGCAATTTAAACTCTGGATCAGCTATAAATAACTGTGGTGTATATTTGGAAGAAAAGGTATAATCATCTGTAAAACTCAGCAGAAGTCATATGCCTCATGCCCTGACTGTGACTTATTTTTATTTCTTTTTACTCAAATAGAAAAATATAAGATTTCTCTGTCATTTCCAACACCTCACTGTAAGACAGCCTTTCAGGGACACAGGTTTATCACAAGCTCAAAGGGTAATTTGAAATAGGAGCCCTTTGTAAAACTGTTGGCAGCAGATCTCTGGTTCATGAAGGGTGGGGAAGAAGTAGAATCTGTGATGTTAACTCCTTTTATCTCCTCCTCAGTGGTGCACACTGCAAATATATGAAAAAAAAGGGGGGTTGCATTTTGTGCATGGTTTGCATGCACACACACATGTGCACAGAATTAGTGGGCTCTAATTACTGGTCTCTGTGCAAGAAGTAAGATCATCTGAATCGTACATACACTCAGAACTACAGAAAAGCATAAAGTTTCAAGAAATTGGAATTACAATTATATATTCTTTTAAAAAAAGCTATTCACTGCAGTTGCATTTACCTGGCAACAGCAGGTATCAGTGAGATAATACACAAAAGCACTGACGGGTCTTTAAGCCTACAGCTTGACATTGCCAGCACATTTAATAGCTTGCTTTTGACAAGAGCTCGTCAGAAGTTCTGTACTTACCAGAATCTTCAGTTCTTCTGATATGCTGAAGAAGCAGCAGAACAGAGTTTTGCATCAGAGGCATGGATAGAAATCTGACAACTCTCTGAAGCCTGGAGTATTTTTTAATGTCTTTTATAAAATTACAAAGTAGGGCAAGGAAAAACCCTGTCATCTAGCACACAGGATACAAGCACAGATCCTAACTTGTGTAACCTGCCTTTGAATTTTTGAAATATTATTTGCCAGTGGATCAGGGAAGGCTGGACACTACCAGCCTAAGCAGTAAAGCATCTCAGGTATAAATTTTATCTTGCCTGCACATTTTGGTCAACATTCTCTCTACAAAATGTCAATCGGTGGACTCATTACAGGTAAGAGTCTTTTCTGCGCTTGCATTGTAGAATGATGTTTATTAGCCCAACTTTCACTCATAACAAAAAAAAACCCCAAGATGCAGTCAACTGAGTTACATGAAGTTTTCCTAAATTCTGATTTCCCCCTATAAAACCACTATAATGCAAACTTCTAGCTTATATGCAAAGTTTGTTTAAACAAATTCACTCAGGGGAAAGAAAATCAAGTTTAACAACATCAGATAGATGGTTCTGAAAGTTATTACTGTTTTTGTCAGTAACGAGAACCTGTGTAAATGACCAAAATAATTTTTATTACCTTAAAAGTTTGGATTGAATCAGAAACATTAGTTCTTCACCTCACACCCAAGTAACTCACTCACACTAGCTCCCCATTGCAGATCTGCATCCCCTCTGCATTCATCTCAGGCAGAATCCACAATTTATAAACGTCTCGTTAATATACAACAGAAAGAATTACTGTTTACGTCATGATCACCACCATGAACATCACCATTCAACGATGGGATCCTTGACTCACAAATCCCCTTTTACCCTTTGTGGTCTCTTTTTTCACTTTAATAGATCTACAAGACTGAGGTAAATCAGTGTTTGTCAAGAGAGTAACCCATGTGAAGCCCCCTGACACATCAGGCAAAATTGACCATAGCTGAAAAGTCAGCAAACAAGGTGCATAAGTTTTCAAGTCAATAGCTCCACATTGAACCATCTGCTCCCAGGATTGATCAGTACCACTGAAGGAGGAGGCAGTGAAGGGTGAAACTATTGAAAGAAGCAACCTCACATATCTGCACCCTCTCCAAGACTCCACACCCAACAAACTTTATCGTTTCTGGCAGTTCCTCTCTTTATGGGAATTATGGGGAGAAACCTTGCAGAGGTTTTCACAGACTGAAAGGAAAAGGCATGTCACCCTTTCTCTGTTCAAATTCCTGAAGAAACCGTGACAGCAGCAGGCAGGAAAGGAGGGAGAGAACACAAAGCAAGATGTCTCTATGGGAGCGTTAAAACAAACATAGAAGTATGTGCCCGTCCTCATGGTCAACAGAGAGTGTGCACAGGGAGGGAAGAAGTCTCTGCCCGATGGTCAGCTGGGACTGCTGGTTAGCCATGCTGATCCTTTCCAACATCCTGACCTGAACCAAAGCAAGCCACGCTTCCCACCAGCAGAGAAGACACTGATCTCCTTCTCAGTCCAGAGTATCACAGCAGCAATAAGGACTACCAGCTGTCAAACTGAAGCCATTCAAACTCAATTGCTAAATTTAAGCAACCACACAACAGGACATAACTGACCAGAGCAGCATGACAGTCCTTTAGATTCACTTAAATCTCTGCAGGCATGAAAAACCTCAGCAGATCTTCCCAGCATGGAACTATGCCAGAAGTGCAAAATGACACTGAGGGCACAGCCGGTTCTCCTCAGCAAGCCGGTCTAGAAAGACCCTGGCAAGCGCTGGACACACATCCTCCCAGCGGCTGCCCACAGAGGGACTCCTGTTGCTTCCCACCCAGCAAACATATAGGGACACTTGCCACCCACAAGCTACTACTCGGTTTAAAAATCCTATTCAGGTTGCTAAGTGACAACAAAGTAGTGTGATCTCACACAATTTCCAAACCCCGAGCGCTTAAAGGCAAGGAAATGAATTGTCTACATCATCATAAATCTCCTGCTGCCCATCTAATAAACAAATAAATTTTCATCAAGTGTAAAAGTGCTGAATTCATTACAATAATGCTAACTCTCCCAAGAGTACAGCTCAGGTTTTTGTTAATGTGCTTTCAGTATCCAAGTGGTGAAATATTCCTAAACAGAAATATTATTCAAATGAAAAACTTAGCTGGAAAAATAAATTATTTGCTCTTTCTTCATAATTGTGCAATATATCAGGATAATTCCTACATGGTAAAAGTTTTCTAAGTCAACCATGTTCTGACTTCATGTATGAAATTTTTATGGCCCACATCCAATGAGCATTTAAGCACTGGCCTAATTTTAAGAAGTAATTAATCACATAAAAGTGTACAGGATGACTGAAGTGTTTCAGTATGTGCTTAAATGTTGCACTGGAATAAATCTCTTCATTAATTTTAAATAGCATCTAAGGTAGTGGTCTTGATTTTAGCATATCAGTGAAACAATATTTATTTTGGGTCTACATTAAGCTTGTTTGCTGTGACAAATGCATTGTTTACATTAAGAAAGAATGAGGTTTGTTTTTATTAGGGTATAGGGGGTGTAATTTATGGATGCCCCCAAGCCACGCTTTTTTTTTTTTTTTGCCATTGCTAGCAAATTGAGAGTCATGGTTTGAACTTACGATAATAGAGGTATGATTACAACAGTGTTATTTGGTAGCCTGTTCTTAGGTTTTTAAAAGATCTTGAAAAATGCAACTGATTTTTTTGAGGCTGGGGGGGAAAGAATAAAACAGTAATGTAAGAAGGTGGCAAATACAAAGGTGAAAGAAAGAGTTATCTCTCCTAATAAAAGACAAAGTCCAGATACTAAAGTATCAAACTGAAAAAACAGAATAAAAATGAAGCTAGCCTTCTGTCAATAACTTTATAACATCACTTCCCCCTATTTTACAAATAATTAAAAAGTAGAAAAAAAAAACAACTCAAAAACTCAATGGCCAACCAGAACAAAATACTGATCTCGGGGTTCCCTTGCAAGGAAGTGAACTACTCTCACAAGACATCAAACTACGTCTTAATTATCCCTATCAGAGGAAAACAACCAAAACAGCATGACTACAGAGCATTCTTTTATACCCAAAACTCCATATTCTGAGCTTAAATGAACCCATACATTACCTTCTTTCTGTGCTAAGATTTTGAGGTCTCCAAACTATATATGTTCTTCTATAGATCCCTTACCAGAAGCATGGTTTGTCAGAGTTCAAACAAAATGAGAAGCACATTGTTTTTAAAAAATATATATATTTAGCCTTTTGGAGTGTTCTAGAGCAAAAAGATTAGTCTAAACTGCCTTTTATTGTCTTAAGCTAGTCAAGAGAATTTCAATACTTGCCTCCAGATAAAGGCTTTGTAATAGCCAGAGAGACTATTCTTTTAATCACTACTTCAATTACAAAACCACTGTAATTCTAGGTATTCTGCTTTAGATATCCAAACTAATTTGGCTAATCCAACTAGTCATCCAGTAGTCATACAGCAGTCATACAACAGTCTTGTATCCTGTGTTCTGACCTAACTGTTGGAAACAATTCAAAATGTTTGTAAATTATCTATATAGCCTTACATGGATAAAGACCCAGCTATAGAATAGCCCTTTCTTGAGCTCTGGCACGGCTGTTATGTGTCTCTGGGACTGTGCACATGAAGTTCACAAGATAAGGCATCTCAGAAAGGGATTCCCAGTTGTCATTTATTCTTGAATTAGTCTCTTCTTGTGCTTCTTAAAAAATAGGAATTCTCTCTAAAGTACACAATAAATTCAATGTGTTTCACCTGATCTTCTTGGCAGGAAAGCATTCCCCAGCTCCTTGGAACAAAACACAAGACAATCAAAACCTTATATTAAAGATGAAAGTGTGATTATCTTGTCTTTTTTTCACATTCACAGCTTGCCAGCTGGCTGGGAAAAAGAAAAAAAAAGTGTAATTCATGTTATCTTACAGTACATAATAGCATTAATACGTGAAAGATTCCGGAAAGGAAAAAAAATAACCCAAAAGTAACATTCTTTGAAGACCTGCTTTCAAATACCTACTGAAAAATGTTACAAGCTCCTCCTTTCTGGTACTTAGCTAGCAATTTAAGCTTTGCCAATACACGCATCACTAAAATGCCTTAGGAGATTTCATTTCAGTTTTATACAAACATGTGTCAGAATTTGGAGTAGTAATGACCACTGTGCCTTAAATAGTGTAACTCTTTCCATTCTAACCCTGCTTACTTCTACGTAGTGTATTCAGACATTTTTAACTTCCCAAACTATCAGGTCTTCAGCTGAAATTTTCCATTAATATACTCTTTTTTGAAAGCTTATGTAGAGACACAGCAATTATAAGAAGCAACAAATATTGCACACCACTACATGCTAGTTTTACTTGTTTGCTTTGTCCAAAGATACTCTAGAACTGAATACTATATATATATATGTATAAGAAAACTTAAATATATTGCCCTGTGCATAAGTATGCATGTCTGCATGTATCAGGAATATACACTAATAAACTGATTCTGAATATTTCACTTTAAAAACGGGCTAAAGTCCCCAGGATGTGGGGAGGGAAACAAATTTGCCAGATTTTACAACAGTTGGGGGGAAAAAAAAAGTTGGTCAAATATTTTACCAAGGATGGATATACTTCAACTAATTTATCTGCAGAATGGAAATGATGGAAAATATGAATACTGAAGACAGATATCGTGCAGCACCCTTCAGTCTCTTCTGTGAATATTACTAGGTGTCAAGAACTTGATGTTTATTGCCTTGGACGTGGTCACTTCAGTTCTGCCCCACGCTGAGTAAATGCGAAGTTTAGTGACACTATACATATCACTGCAGTTTCAGAATAAATTACAAATTACAATGTATTTTGAAGTTGTGCAGATTCATACAATCCTAATTCATATAAAGGATCCCCACTAGGGTAAATTTTGCTACCGTGGCATTTTCCTGAGAACTTCCGGTGCATAAAAAAAAAATCAAGTTTCCTTAAGCAGAAAGGAATCAACCACTATTTATTTGAGTAGATTGGGAACCATCAAAACTAGGCAAAGCAGATTACATTGCAGAGAATGATGCTCATGCAGTATAACGCTGGTATCACTCACAGCACTTCACAATTAGGTGAATTAACAAGCTATGGTAATCTGACAGAAATGTATACAAGAAACAAACAGGAAGTGACTACTGGGACTTGGCACTGTCAAATGTCACCATATGGAAAAGGTTAGAAACTTTTTGAAGGCTCAGTTCCTAAATGGCTGGTGTTATCCGCTAAGGCCAATAAAATCACAGCGGGGAATTTAATTAATTTACTTTTATTACTCCATAATGATCTAGGATCTCTCAAAAATATACTAAGGCCTCAGATAAAAAAATTCTAGTAACAACTATTGCCATTTAATGAAACACCACCATATAACCTCCACTAATTGTAACACACTCATGTTTCTGAACATCTCCCATGTTGTGGCAATTTCATTACTAATAAAAACCACTGTGGGTGAAAGAGAGGAATAAAGCATTCTCCCATATACCTTACAAGTATATTTATCTTGCTCAATACAACACATTTTCTTGCATTTCCTGATCTATATTTTCTGCTCCAGAATGCCTGCTTCATACAAAAACAGACACAGGCCAGATACCCAATGCAGGTTTGAGAGCACAACACATATCCAGCACAGCTTTTGCATTAACTAGACATGGACCCGTTAAAGTAGGAAGCCAGGTCAATGATAAAAGTGCTGTTCTTCAAATTCATTTTTTAGCAGAGTACTCAAGACGAGCAGGAACTGTAACTGTGCTCATTTGATAACTGTGCTTCCAAGTATCCAGGGACTACTTCATTTACTAATCTCGTGCCCATCCTCCAGGTGAGCAGAATTTAAAGAGCAAAAATGTCAGCTCTAATTTGAACCTTCCCTTCTCAACACGTTCCAGCTATAAAGAACTGAAGCAAGGCCATCTTTTTAAGGAATGTACTTTGCATTAGTGACTAACTTTAAGGAAACTAGAAGCCAGCTGATGACAGGCAGTTTTCAGGCTGTAGCCCCAAGAACTGAAGTCATCTGTTTAAGGAAGGCACTGACGCTGCCTGTCTTAACCAGCATCTTTAAAAGTGAAGAAGCCAAGTTTAACACAGACGCACAGAGAACTTTCCATGACTTCAATCTCCAATATAACCCTTTTAGTACATCATCATCATATATACTGCTTTGAAACTGTCTGACTGCAGTTTTCCAAAGTTCTCACAAAACCAAAACATATATTCATAAAATGTTTTTAACCAACACACTTTTTATGTACTAAATATTCAGGTCTCCCAGACAGAGGGGGGGGGGAATGGTAAGTAGACAAGACAAAACCAAAAATTGTTTCAACACTCTGTTAGAGATTTTGGCTCAAAAGGGCTCAAACTTCACAGGGTACCTGCCACCTATTTATTCCCTTGTATTTCCTTCAGGGAACACATACAAACTCCACAGATGTAACTTCCAGGATGAGGTTTAAAGACCCTGGCTTTAACCTCATGAAAGTGCTAATCAGTTTTGGTCCTAACTCCCCTAAAGATATCTACTGCTGTAGTGTCATTCTATAACCAAGTATGGGCTTGAGCAAACAGTTCCTAATGACAAACAAAATGTTGGCCCAAAGAATAGATTAATCCTTTGCACCACAACTTGTTCTCTCCCTTTGAGCATTAAAGGTGTTAGAAGTCTTTAGGCTTATGTTTGTGCTGCTAAAGCAGATTTGCTCTCATACATATATTTGCTCAATCTTATTATACACATGTTAAAAAAATCCACTCCTGAGTGATTCTATCTGCAAAATATCACCATATGGTAGCTTTCACAAATGATGAACTGTACCAAAACATCTAAAAATAACATCTTCCTTAAGTAAAATAAAAACAATTACCAGCAGAGACTTTTGGGTATAGTTCTGAGCTAAGGAATCAACACCATGTTGCTGAAATGCCTCAAGTAAATAAGCAACCCCTGGAGAAAAATAGCACAGTCTTAAATGGCCCAGAAGCATCAATGATAAATATAATATACATGTTTTGTGTTTTTTCAAAAGTCTATTCTTAGATGTAAGACAAACGCAATCCATTTAATTAACACCTTAGCTTACAAACAGATCCACCAAGTCAGTGAAGCTTAACAAATCTAATTTGAATGAAAGGGACTAGCTGGGTAAAAAAGCAGCTCCCTGATGTTCTTTGCTCTAGTAGTTTCATGTAACCACTGATCACCAACTACTACAACAAACATACAACACCCTTAAACTAAACGGGAGTTATCTGTCTAAAAATAGCTGCTTTTAAATAATGCATTGTGAGTTATAAAATAAAGTGCTACTGAATTATTTAACATGGGTTTCATCTTTAACAATGATATATCATTTTTAATTAAATGGAAAGAAAGATATTTATATTTGGAGTTGCACTGTAAATTGCAACCAGTAAAACAACACTTTATGACTCCAATTATGTCAGCAGACAGTTTTTCCTATATATATCTGAATCACAGAAATAGAACTGAGAAGCAAACTAAGATAAGCAAAAACATCACTTTGTAGAGGTGTCTTAGATCTTCAGGGGATCGCAGCACTGCATTCATTCACAGCCCTCAGATACAGAATATCCCACCAATCTGCAACAGTTGGTAAGAATTGACTGGGATCTCGAACTCACAAACCTGAGGCAACAACATTAATAATCTGTATGTTCTCCCTATGCAAGTATCAACCTCTCTGAGAGCAAACCTTCCAATGCACTTAACACCACTACAGCTAATATAAGCATTGTGTTCTGTCACTTTCAAACCACCATACAGAAGCATGTTAAAGCTGCAAGTTTCTATAGGACTACGTTTGCAACACAATCCAACAGTTGTACATTGTCTACTGTAGTAACATTTCAGCCAGGCCTAAAATCTGCAAAAGTAAAACTAACATTCAGCAATAATGTGGAATGACACAAAAGGTTTAGGAGGCTTCAGGGAAAAACTGCTTTCCACCTCACATTATGGAATAATGCTACTGTTTAACTACCAAGCTTTCTGTTTAAAGGTGGTTGCCTTTTGTACCTAGTGTGAAGCAAAAACTCAAGGGAAGAACAGCACCAATCTGACAGGACTCCACAAACTAATGGGTCCTCTGTAAAGGACACAATGCCACGTGAGCTATTGTGTAGAAATTAAACTGTAAGTTTGATCTGTCTGGGCCTGTATCGAGTTGCTCTGCCCCTCAAACAATACACTTCCAGCCAAAAAACTGATCTTGATGTGACTGCATCCATAAGCTTTCCCCAATGGGGTTTTGCGCAGACCCTATCACTGACTGTGGACCACGCTTCGTAGAAAGTTACAGGATCCTTCTACGGAGAAAGTAAGTCAGGTTTCATTATTTTTATGCGTTCAAATGTGTACTTGTTGATTTCACAGTGGAGGAAAAAAGTGATATAAATATACCATCCACGAAAAAAAAATTAATTCCACTGGGAATTAACTTCGACAGTCCGAGACAGCCAAAAAACTGCATTAAGCTGAAATTTTGACAGCTGCTTTACGTATCCAGTCCCACAAGCGAGGATGTACAGAAGTTTGCTCCTCTTTCCGCGAGGTGCCTTTCAAACTGGAAACCGCGTTTCCCTCCCTCGCGGCACTCCCGCTCCCGAACGGGAGCCCGGCATGTCCCCGCGGGCTCAGTGCTTGCCGCTCTGGCGGGGCGCACGGCGGCGGCCCTTGGCATCAGGGATGAACAAGAAAGGGTGGGTGCGGGCATGAAAAGTTGGTGAGGAAGGGCTCGTTAAGCCAGCCCACCCGCGCCGAGGGGCAGCAGGGCGGGATCCCCGCGGCAGCGGTGCCCGCCGCCAAGGAAGAGGAGCCGGAGGAAAGGAGGGAGGCAGCCCGCCGCTTCCCCCACACCCAGGACGCCCGGCAGGGCAGGGCGGCTGCCGGTCGCCGGGGCAGGCGGCTTCCCCTCCGGCCCCGCGGAGCCCCGCCGCCCCGGGGGGCTCTTCCTGCCAGCCGGGGACAGATGTGGACGCAACAGCTGGATGGGGAGGAGGGGAGAGGGAAGGAAGGAAGAGGCACGGCTGCCTCACCCCCCCGTCGCCGCTCCCGGGGATGCGGGCGGGATGCAGCGGCCGCCCCCGGCTCCGGGCTAGCCCCGCTCTGGAACAGGGATGGAGAAACCGGCCCCGAAGGCGGCTGGGCTGGGCGACTCCTGCCCCCCTTACCTTGCTGCGGATCTGGCCCGAGGTGGACACTTTCCGGATGAGTTTCTGGGGGCCCTCGTGCTCCCCTTCGCTGTCCGACGAGTCGTCCGCCGGCCCCGCCGCCGCCGCCGGGGGTTGAGGCTGGGGCTGCTGCGGGATCCCGGCGCCGCTCGTCCCCGACTCGGCCCCGGCCATCTTCCCGGACTCCTACAGAGAGAGAGCACACGAGCCCGGCTCAGCCAGGGCAGCCGCTGCCGCTCCCCTCCCCGGGGAGGAGGAGGAGGAGGAGGCGCGGGAGGGTGGGGAAAGAGGCGGTGCGGGGGGGCGGGGACGGAGGCGGTGGCGGCGGCTGCCGGGGCGCGCCGGGCTCTGGTGGAGCGGAGCGGGGCGGCCCGCCTGGCCGCCATCTTCCGCCGCCCCCGCCCGCGGGGAAGGGCCGCGGGCCACGCCGGGCGCCTCTGCCCGCTCGCAGGCACTGGGGCGCCACCACCCCCCGGCGGGCGGGGCTGGGGCGGATAGGCCCAGCCCCTGCGCCCCTGCCTATGGGGAGCCGCCCAGGCGGCCGCCAGCTCCAGGGGGCGCCGGGTGCTGGTGCCGGCCGAGCCGCCTCGGGGGACGGGGTGCCCGTCCCGCAGGTGAGCGCCGGGGTGAGTCCCGGGAGCGAAGCAGGGAGCGGGGAGGGTGCCCGGCGCCCCCGCACCTGCCCGGGCTTCCCCGGATGTGCTGGCGTGGCCGGGAGGTGGGACGCGGCACTGGACCGAGCACCTCCCGCCGGGCACCGCCGTGCGCTTTGTGGCACCGGGGGACCCCCGGTGTGGGCGAGAGCCGAGCTCTTAACGCTCGGGCAGGGAAATCGGCCGGCTGCGGGCGCGGGTAGCGTGCCCAGCCGCTGCCCCGTCCCGGCTGAGGGCTGTGCTGCTCTCCCCTGGGAGCGCAGCGTGTCTGTTCGGGACCGGACGGACGGCATGTAATGCGATGGATTCCTTATCTGGCCTCTAGCCAGCTGACCCCGTGGTATCTATCCGTCAGCGTCAAAGCGTTGAACAGTTTTAGCAAACACATCCATTGCTTTCCAGTTTTTTTCTCCTAATAGCTTAATTTTTTTATTATTCTATTAATTTTTGTCTTTGTAAAAGAGCAGCCTTTACTTTTGGAGAAAGAAAGGGTCAGTTTTCCCTTTTAATCTCAGATTTGGCAGCTCGCACAATCTCGAAATGTCACCACATGTTCTGAATTGTTGGACCTCGAAAATTATTGTGGCTTGTATGTAGCCAGTGTTCAAAATAAGCATTTAAATCACAGCAATACTAAACAAAACACACAACTTCTAGCTGCATGGGCTGGATTAAACATAAGAAAGCAATCAATACTTGTGGCTTCTATATTCCCACAATTCTATTTATATTTCTGGAAAGGGAACTGACATATCTTCATATAATGCTGGGGAGTACCTAAATACAAAGCGGTTAATGAGAAACAAACCCACAGCATACTATCTATTGTATGCTGCAGACACCTTGCCATGGTCTTAATTTCATATAGTCCAGAGTATCCAGTTTCTTTTATTGGGACTTTTATTCAGAGTAGGGGAAAGTACATATTTCCATGAAGCCTTGCAGGTCTTGTGACCTAGTTCTGTGTTACTGCACCAGGTACTTCAAATGTGATTCTACTACCCTTCTCCACATAGGATCACTTCTAATGGATTATACTTAAAAAATTATCAAAAGTAACATTAAAAAAGTCAAAGTACTTATTAAGTTATATTTTAAAGGAATTTTGATGAAATCACCTACGTTTCCTATTAGAATAATAATAAGGCCTAAATCTGACCATTAATGCCACATCTCAAAATATGCGAACTTCTCATATAGCTCCGTTTCCTTACAGGCTAATTGTGAAATTAAGGGATAATTCTGTGTTGTCTCACTCTTCACCCGAGAGGGAGTTCTCCTTTTTCAAAAGCATTGATCAAACTTGAGCAAGTGCAAGAATGTGTTGCTCTCGGCAAATTAATTTAGGGCACAGCTAAGAAGATAGTTTAGAGCAATGTCTATGGACACTTTGTCTTTCCACCCTCCTTTCTTTCTCTTCCCCATCTTAATTTCAGGAATAGCAAATTATGCCAGAACATGTCTCACTGCAATTCCTTGATTCTTTTGAAGGTAAATGACAATTGGATATCACAAGAGGACAATGAAACATAGTTTGCTGATTAATGCTAACATGTATTGCATGTAATAGTAACTGTGATTTGAGGAACTCTTGGTCCTAACAAAACACCAGCAAGACTGGCTAACTCTGTTTAATTCAACCCAGTTAAATAGTGCTGGCTGAGCAACACTAGTTACTGTTAGATAATAAATACAATTCTTCAACTTCTGTTCCCTTTCAGAGCTTAATTATCAGCACTAGCTGCTGCACACTTCCTGCGCCATGCAGAGGGTGGGCCATTCATCCTCACGTGGGCTACCCCGTTGTGATCTTACTCGGTCCTGACTGTCCACACAAAAAGTGGGGCTAGCAGGAAAGAATGCACCTGCCTTTCACTTACAAGCAAGTCTCTTTCATCATATCTTGATAAACTTCAGAGTGCTATGAAAAAAAAAAAAGTACTAGTGATGTTCTCTCAGGATACTTAAGGTGACAATTTTAGTACTAATTACCTAAATCTACAAATGATAGGAAATGTCCTGGAAGTGCTGTTCAAGCAAATATAGTTTCTGACAAGAATATCGTGGCTTCTGTAAAATTACAGGCTCTAAAATTTTTAGTCATCTAATGTTTACAGAGTTTTTCAAAATGGAGAAACAAGTAAGTGTTAAGCATTGTTGAAAGTACAGGAGTTACTCCTTTATGTTAGCTTAGAAAGTTTTTTCTATGTTGTCCATACACAACATTTTAAAGATCTCACCATTTCCACTTGTTCTTCTTGTCAAAGTATTAATTGATAATCAGGGTCCAGTTCCAGCTTTACCAGCAGGTAAAGCTGCCTAAGGTAGCCATGAAAGTTCACCTCAATAAGGACTTGCAACTTGACTTCTATCCCTTCATCTCGCAGTTGAATTTCTCCCAGGTGATCAATGTCAGACTCAATATGACAAATATTGAATAGCACATTTCAGCTCAGTGAACATATCTACGAATACTGTAGTACAAATGGTACCACTAGACTTCTGCAAGTCAGGCTCTCGAACAATGTGGGACTGTATGCAGCCGTTAAAAACACATGCAATATCTGCACGCACTGTGTCTTTCATTTAACATGCTCAGTTTCACACTTCTTAGTAATGACCTGAATTTCCTAACTAAAGCAAGGGAAGGCTGGTGAAAAGCATAAAAAAGGTTGGCATTTAAAGGAAGATGCTCAACAGATACTACTGATAAAAAACAGCTCTGCTGACATCATTCGTGCTATGGCAATTAATATCAGCTGATGAGCTTCTCTTTCTTGTGATATTGGATACATTTTATATACACTGTGAAAACATTTTAACTCAACCACATTAAGTCCCAATAATAGAATATGTGTTAATAAAATGCATGTGCAATGTAGAAAAAAAATCAAATACGCATGCACTCTATCTGCACTGGAGATTATAGTTTATAATACAGATTACTGCATTATTTGATTTCAGCTCTAAGATTGATTCCCTTCATAACAAGCATATTTACCTCTTTTTCTCTAGGTCACTTTGGTATCTGTAAACTGAAGGGTAGTACTTTTTTATCCTTCACCTCAAAAAGTTGTTCTGAGGGGATTTGGATCAGTAGTGGTATATGTGTCAGGTTAACAATGTTTAACCATGTTTGCCATGTTTAAAAGATTTTACTGAAACTTTCCTAATTTTGGTGGTTAGTGATAAATAGAGTTTTAAACTGGGCTCCCCACTCTGAACAAGTTCATTTCACATCTCCCTGTCTGAACTCCCTCTGCAGATCAAGTTAGTGATATTATTATTTTTTGGTTTCCTTACTTACCAAAGAGGAAGCTAAAATATAGCAAATGTATCCATACCACTGTTAAAGGTACTATAACTACATCACTTTTGGTTGGTTTGGGATTAGCCAAGGCAATCCTGTAACCTGTAGGTTACAATGTTGAGAAAACTTTACTAAACCACGCTTCAGAATGAAAAGGCCCAAACAAGTGGCGGTCATAAAAATGAAAAAATGCTTTGCAAATATATTAGGACTTAACACATTTCAAGAGGAAGGTAAAGCCAAGACTCAGGTCTCATGTATAATATCAATTTTGGGTCTAGAGCTTTGTAAGATATGTATTATGCACATTTTTAGTACACCACCATCAATTTTCTCTTGGAAGAATGCAGGATGAGCCTTACATTTTATATCACATTTACTTAGCTCCATCATGGGGGGTCTAATGCAACTCTTAGTGGATTCAGGAAGAGGTTTTTCATTAAAAAGTGAGTTGTAAGTTAAAGAAAGAGTTTTATAGAAATTTGAATTAGTACACAGACAAGTCCAACCCTGATAGGCAAAGGAGTTGTGGCCGCATTTGATGTTCATCACTTATTTCTCAGAAAAACTATAAGAAGAGCAACTCCCAATAATCTGATGATTTGCATAGATAATTAATTTTCACAGGATCAAAACCTGCAGTAGATAGTTTCCCCTAACCTGCTGCTCTTTTTTCTGTGTTTTGAGAGCAGTGGCGATGTCTGTGTACTATTTTTTCCCCTTCATCGTGCAGATCTTCACCTAAATCTCCCTTTGCCCCCATTATCATAAAAAGCCTGCTTATGAGCAGATGCAAAGAACAATGTGGCTTTTGCCACAAAGACTATGTATTTTACCAGCAGGTTACCAGGCAAATGATTGAGTGGATCAGCTGAAATTAGTCTTGTAAAGGAAATCAGTGCAGTGGTTAACCTTAAAACTGCATTCGTGGGTGTACTCTTTAATGAATGCAGCAATGAAATGATAAACATGACCCAAATCCTAGTCCTTAATGGGGGAGGGGGAAATGGAGAGGAAAAAAAAAAATGTGCTCCTTGTTTATCTAAGCCCTGATCACAGAAGGAAAAGGGTTTGGATGTTTCAGCCAGGACTCTGCATTTCCAAGCAGAGAGGGGCTGCAATCCATCTGCGTCCCGAGTTTCAGCTGAGTTTTGGATGACGGCAGCAATTTAAATGTCACTTCTTAATAGCATAAGGTGCTCGCGGGAATCGGCTTCGCTGCCTTCCTCCCACGACGTCTTCATCTCTCCAGGCAAAAATCTTGGGTTTCTCTTGCCTGATCCTTTCGATGTCAACTCCATGTTACCGGAACACACATACAGCTGTTTTCCCTATCACAGCTGCATCTCTGGCAACAGTTTTGGGGCTTGAGGACTGCAGAGGGCAGTGAAGGGGGATGTTCAGCTTCATAACAAAAATGAGGATAGTACAAATGTATTTGGGAGGGCTACAAATCATAACAAGAAAGGGAGTGAACTTAATTCACTGTTGGTATCTCCAGGGCTTGGCTACTGTTTTCCTGAGAGTGCACACAGTGATCCAGACAAAGTGTGGCTCTCTCCCGTCTGCTCTTTAGAAGTGGTTTTACAAGTAAAACCAGGGGGCCTGGACCACTATCTGAAGGGGAGTCTGGCAGTGGCATGGGTCCAAGCTTCATGTTGCCTCACCAAGTTCAGGGCCAGAGACAGCCTAGCCTTGACCTCTCAGATAGCCTGAAATCTCCCGAGCAGCTACCCAAAGCCTATTTTTAGCCTTCCCTGCCTGATGTGTGTGTGTGTGTATGTGTTTGCACAATGGAGAAAAGTCCAAGACCAGGACCAGACTGCCTTGAAAAGGGAAATCTGATTTTATCGCCTGCTGAGGATGCCGATGACATGATTTCCTTTGGTTGGAAGGAGGGTCTTGGAGTTGCTTAAACAAACCACAAAGCCACCGCACCGCAGCTTTCCTCACGGGTAGTTTGGGCACTCCCCTCCCTTCGTCGCAGCCCAAAGGCACACACTTTACCCATACCCCACAAAGCAGGGTGGCAGTAGGGTAAGCCCAGCCCCAGCCCACTTTGCCGACGCGATGGAAGCGATTTCCAACCTGGCTACAGAAGAAGGGGGGAAAAGTGTCATTCTGGAAACTGCCTCTCAACGCTGCTTGGACACGTTGCTTTTGCTATGCTAAGAGAAAGCGTTTAATGGTATCAACATCCAACCCACCGCCCCCCCCCCGGCAAACTTGGAGGAAAGGCTCTCGATGCTAATCCCAGGCTTTCCACTCGGGCAGTGAAACTCAGAAAGGGCAATGAACTCCCCGTCTCCCAGAGGGACGAGCCCGCCAGCAAATGGCCGGACACGGCGGGGGCGAAGGGCTCCCACCCCTCCGCTCCCCGCGGGGAGGGGACGAGCGCCGGGGGCCGGGCTCTGGCGTGGAGCGGGGTCGGAACAAGGGAATGGGGGGCTGGAGGGCACAGATAAGGATGACAGCCCGACCCCCCAGCTGAACAATACAGGCAGGAAAAAGGGTAGGAAATGCCTGTGTAACGGCAAGGCACGCATGTACTTACCAGCTCCTCCCAAGCGGGGCTGCGGGCGCTATAGGAAGGGTACCCATGCTCCTCCATCACCCCGCAGCAGGTCCCCAACCTCCGCGGGGCGATCGCCGACGGGCAGCGGAGCCGGGTCCGCCGGGCTGCGCCTCCTTCGCGCCGCTGCCACTGCTCCGGCTGGCAGCGCTTCCCCGGCGCCGCTCGTCCTCCCCCTACCCCGGCCCCGCTCCTCCCTTTTCTCCCCCTGCCCCGTAGAGGCCCCCTCCTCCCTCCCCGCCCGGCTCCTCTCCCTCCCACGGCCACGGGGCTCAGCCCCGGCTCCCGGGGGAGCCGGCCTGCAGCTGCCGCGCCGCTCCCATCACCGCCGCCGCCGTGTGCGGCGGTGCTCGGAGCGGAGCCTGCCCCGCCGCGCCGCCCCGGGGGCTCCGCGACAGCCCCTCCCGCCCCCAGAAGCCCAGCGGATTACGGGCAAATCGCCTTGAGCGTAAGCTGGTTTACGGTCGCTACGACTGTCGGCGTCGCGGCGGGACCGGGGAGCGAGGATGCGCTCCGCGGCGCGGGGGGAAGCCCCTCGGTGCTCCGGGAGCCGCTCGTGCCCCGCCGGGGATACGCCGCCTCCCCTGTGCCCGGCCCCGGCTCCTTTGGGGGGTGTTGGCTTGGTGCGGGGGCAGAGAGCGGGGTCTGCGGCCCGGCTGGGTGTCGTGGAGCGCCCTGGAGGGAGCGCACAGCTCTGCCCCCCGCATCACCCTGCTCCCCTCATCACCCTGCCCCGAGCGAGCCCTCGGTGAAGGCGTCAGGGTTAAGGCACTGGTGCTGGGGCAGCCCTCTGCCCGCCCCCGTGAAGGCTCTGAGAGCGCGGTACTGCGCATTTAACACCCTTTGGATGTTAAATTGAGTGTTAAATCGCACCTCGTTCCCCCACAGAGGCGCCGGGTAGTCCCACGGGTGCGTTAAGACAAGCTCTTAGGAGCTGGGACACGGCATAGCTACTGTGGAACAGACAGTACGGTTGTGTAGGCCATGTCTGACACAGAGTGATTCTAATTTCCATGGCCACCACGCCTACCTTATGGAGTAGCAGGATTTCTCTGCCCTCCATCACACCTTTTATTATTACACAGTGTGCATACTTCAGCCTTCTCAGTGTACTAGCTACCAGCATCCCCTTGAACACCAAGCGTTATGACTCTTCAAGTGGATGCTGTATCTCTATTAACACTTTCACTCATTTGTTTCTTCCTGTTGTGGAATAGCAGGATATGTGAAAAAGTAGGACTGGAGGAGAGAGTGAAAAAAAAATGAAGTTCAGTCACCATCCAAAATAACGGTGTTCTTCACCCCAGTTTCAGCCTGCCCTTTTGAATTTGCTTGCCTTGATTACAAAAAGTTATCTTTGAATCCTCTACCTGATAAGTGCAAACATGGAAAAGGAGTTGGATTTCACAAGAAATAGTAAAGGAATTTGCATTTATAATAGTTTTATTTATATATATCCATCTATAACGCAGCTGTCTCCTTCAAGAACACACGCAGGATCACTCTCGAGGAAAAAAGGCAACGCAGAAAGAACCGTGTCTTGCAGATTACACCATCTAAGGAGTCTTTCTGCTGTGCCTTTTGCAATCAGATATGTCTGTCACATATTGGCCTCATAAGCCACCAGCGTGCCTGTAGCAAATGTGGATAGTGCCTTCCCAAATCTTCGTTCGCGAAGCCTAGCCATGAATGAATTATATATATATTCATTTTCGTTGTGTTTTAAGCCTTTTTTACCAAAAAATGGCACACTGCCATCTGAGCTTTGGCTTTTGCAAAGTACATCATCAATTTACAAAAAGTAGCACTATTGGTGAGAAAAGGTGAAGTCCTATCTATGTGTTTAACTAAGGCTATAGAAAACTCCCATGAAGTTAAGATGGTATACCCCTAAGCCAGGCCCAAAGAATTGCCACAGCAGCACAGCTCATTTGAGGAACCGAAATTGCTGCATTTCTTCCAGCTGTAGAAAAAGGAACTATTTTTGTTGGTAATAAGTTTATCATCAGTCTGTTGATGAACTGCCTTGATGGTAAGAGAGTAACCTCAGAAGGAAGCAAACAAGATGATTTAGAGAAGTTTGATTTTTGGAAGGCAGCTTTCTAAAGCTAATGGTGAGCAACAGTTGCCCAAAGATGTCTGGTCTCCTTCCCTTTGTTCCCTGAGTATGAGATACTGCTGAGGAATGTCATACTATAAAGGGCTTTACACTAAGAATGAGTGTAAGATTAGTCAGCTCCCTTCCTTTCCTCATGATGCACTGGAGGATCTCACATGATGGTTGTTTATACCTCTCAACATCTGACCTCTTTAGCCTTGGTCATGCTGGGACTTTGTGGTGCAAGTCACCTGCAGTGAAATATATGTCATGCTAGTCTCTCACACTTCCTTGCTTGCTGAACCACAAAAACTGAGTCTCTTAAAACTCTGTCTCTTGAAGTTACTTCTTCAGTTCACAAATTATACATACTCTTTTGCCTTGAAATTCAGATTTTTGCTGTGCCTTCATCCTCATTTTCTCTTTCATGTGCCCTGAATCTTATACCTGTGACCAGATGCACAATTGTGTTCACCTCATTTCATCCCCTGGAGGTCAAAGCTTGGTTTCCATAAGTGGAAAGCTAGTATAGGCCCCAGAAGATTACAACAACCTACTTAGCTTGAAGGTACATTTCAAGGTCTTGTTGGATAAGGAGGAGAGGCATCACTTGCTGCACAGATCCTGCTGGGTCTAAATGAAATCCATGCAATGCAATTCAGCTCAGCCCTGACCTTTTGGGATCCTGAATGCCAAATCTGGTTTTTCACTTCTTTCTGTGAAGGTGACAAATTTCTGCCTTTGCTAAGGAGCCCGGCCCCGTGTGATTTCCCTATGTGTGAGGTCTGCTCACTGGAGTGAAGGGCACAGTTCCTGATGAGACCGGGGTGTCTCTGCTGCTTGGCTGAACTGGCTGAAAATCACAGGCCCAGTATTTTGCTGAAAAATTTAATTCTATCAAAGCCAATATAGATTTGAAGACAGATATCAGAATCACAGGATTATTGGGGTTTTTTGTTCAGAGGCATGCTGCCACATTTATAGAGGGCCAAGGGAACTGAAGTCAGGCCCAAGGCAAAGATGTGACAACCCACACTTAAGGGGAAAAAAGCACCTAAGATTTGTTAGTGAAGGGTAGAAGAGCTGCCTGCTAAAACAAGGAGTGACCATCTGTCCCCTTGAAAAGATGGGAAGCTGGGCTGGGAGCAGAGCTCACTGTGGAGGCAGATTTCCACAACCGGCTCAGGAACAGACAGTGGTTCTCCAATCTGGTCTACCAAATTGCATCAAAACATCTCCCAACACAGCCTGGGGATTGATTTCATTTCATTCTGATTTTTTTATTTTATTCCAAGTCATGTTGTTTGTTTGGATTATTTGGGGTTTTTTTTTATCTTTTTCAAATTTTTCCACTTAGTCTAGACATTAAGGGTTGAATTTCTTGGTAGTCTACTCTATCTACTGTGTTCAAAGATGCCTCATGTCTCCTCATCTCTTTTATTGCCTGCCCTTAATGACTCAGTGAAAAATGGATCAACAAAGCAAATGTTTCATTATTGACATTTTCTTTTCCATGAAGTGCATTGAAAATAGTAATACATGCATGCATTTTCTAAGCAAAATATTTTGGATATATTTGACACGCTGAAACACACGGATTTTATTTCCAATGCTGTGCTTAGACAATCATAAGAAATTTTTAAGCATTTTCATTCTCTGAGGTGGAAAAAGGAGCTTTCAAATTTTTTTCCTAATTTGAGGTAGAAAGGCACTAAAAGAATGAGCTTTTTTAAATTTTTTTTCTGTATTTTTCCACCAGCATTACCTTTAGCATATATCACATAAAGAGTATACACTAATTTTCATCAATTTAGGCTAACACGAAACTTTCTTCTTTATCTGGCATGTAGTATCAAACCTAATTTGAGTAAATTCTTCAAGAAAATGTTGTTCTTCATTCTCTTCACTGTAAGCATGCCAGTTGGCCTTTTTTTTTTTTTTTTGCCTTTTTTTCCTGTTAAATAATTTTGCAAAATATGTGAACGTATGATTTCATCAACATGGTAGTTGGATAGTTCCTGCCAGACAGACAGGTAGTAACAACCTGCAGTGGGTCATTAAAAGGATAAATGCATTAAAACACACATAGTTCTCTGGCAACTGAAAAAAAAAGAATGAGTAATTTAAAAAATAAAGGTATATTTTTTCAGTAACATCCTGATTGCTGCCTTGAAATCCACTTCTTGCTGTTTGTGAGAGCATCCAAACTATTGTAGAAATTCTACATTTCTCTAAGTTTACAGTGCCTACTGCTTGAGACTCAGACACTGGCATCTCAGAAATGTTTTTAGCCTACAGTTTTCATTCATAGACTTTCTCCACCATGTGCATTTTCTCTTCATTATTTTTATTCCTCTCATTACTCTAATTACCGCTTCTGCATGTACCTACTTGTAAGCGACAGGATAATTTTGAACAATTCCCTGGAGTTTTGGGGTTTACAAATGGGAAATTATTTATGCAGCTGGAAGAAATTTGTCTATTTTCTAAATGAAGTGCTTTAGGAAGAAAGAAATCACTGAGAAAAAAAGCCTTGGGAAAAAACGTTTTACTGGAGCAGCAGCAGAGCCATGCAGGGACAATCCACCATTCACTTCATTTCCTTCCCACCATTTTAATTTTCCCTTCTAAATTCCCCACCCTCTGCCAGTGTCAGCACCTCCTGTTTGTTCTGCTGGCATGGATAACCACCTCAACACCTTCTAAGAGGCAGCATCAGGTACTAATGGTGCTGAATGGTGTTTTCCCTTATGGACATCTGGGGGAATGTCTTTGTCATCCTACCCATTTGACCACTCCTACTTTCTGCTAAAGTTGCAACAGGTAACCTGAAAGTCAGAAGAAAAATGATCTGAAAGCACAAATGGCTGCAGATGGTGATTTCTCAATTTGCTGCTATGCTTCCCTAATGACCTCTGCCAGTGCTCCTGGCTGAGGCCATGTACATATATTCACTTAAAGATATTGCTGATTTAAGGTATTCTAGCTTGGTTTCACAAAAATACCTTCAATCTCATAGCCCTTTCAAACCCTGATCACCAGGACTTTATATCCTTCCTAGACGATGTAGTTAGTGAATGACCTAAATCTGCTGTGTGCAATTCTCATCTAATTCCCCATGAATATATGGAACCCATTCCATGCCTCTTCAGTGGTTACTTTTGGTGGGTTTAGATACCGTTGTCACACATTTCTACTCTCAACCAACCTAATTTCATTCTCATCTCTGACTTTTCAGCTCAGACTTCCAGAGATGTTTCTTGTAGCTTGCTTGACCTGCAGTGCCCATTGGACTGAGGCCTCATCTTAAATAACATCAGCCTGGGTTTGCCAGGTGTGAGGAACATACTCCTTGGTTGATCATCCTGACCATTAATTAGGGTATTCTAACATCCTTCCACCTTGTATGTAAAGCAGGGCTTCCCCCTGACAGTGTCTCATCAGCTCTGTGAGCACCAGGGAATATTTCAGCTGAGACATGGTTTCCTAGGAAAACATCACAGCAGTGTCAAAAGCTTCTGTAAATCTACCCCATCCACAGGCCTGATTTGTTTGACATTATTTGTCCTTGAAAAGCCCGTATTTGTTACAACTCCTCCTGTTATCTTCTAAGTACTTAGAAACATTTTATTGTTATTTTGTGAGGAATTGAAGTTTATGTGATGGATCAGTAATTCCCAAGTTCCTCCTTTTTTTCTTTTTTTAAAGTTTCACTTCATAATACAAGAACTGAAATGATTAAACACAGGATGTGTCTTCACCTCATTTTTACATATGAGCCAAACACCTCTGATGGAGCTTTGCATTTATGGTTACTGACCTTGGGAAGCCCAGTGCAAACCTATGTATACACTAGTTTGAACTCATTTGGACCTTGCAGATGCAACTTTTTGACAAACATTTACTATAAAAGAGAAAGAGAAATGACTAGTAAAGCATAAAGGTTATTAATGTGATACTTTAAAATCACATAAAAATGAATAAAAATACTACTTCTGAAATGCTCAGAACAGAAGCAGATGTTTTATTTAAACAATCTCTAAACAACTAAAGGAAACTTGGAGTGGTAGAAAAGAGCTTTGCCTCCATCATAACACTTAAAAGGGAGAAAATGGGTGACAAAATTATTTGTGTGAAAAATGGAAAGAATTTAGCCTACCCAAAAACTTGGCACTTAGATGGAGCCATTCCTTTTATTGTGTTCTGCTAAGCACAATATTTGGGAGCTTTCCAATAACAGCAAATCAATATGTAAAGTTCCTACTTTGGTAATTTTTCTTCTTTAAGTCTATCATAATATGTGTTCAGATAAAAATAAAACAGATCTTTTTTTCTCCATCCCCCTGCTTAGTAGAGGAAAGAGAAAGAATTATTCCAGTGGAGTGCATTGCTTGCACAAATGAAAGGAATAGGCAACAAGATATGTGGAAGTGGTGAGTAAGTATAAGTGCAGTCACGTGGCCTTCCTGAAGAAGTAAGATGATGGACTCATGACAATGGTTGCAATCTTTGAAGATGAGCTAGAAGATTCTGAGACAAATAATATCATAGCAGAGAAAAAAAAATAGTTCCCATAAGAGTTGGTGGATGTAGTGTTGAAAACCATGGAAGACTTCTGTGGCCAAGACAGTGAGGTATATGCTTACTTTTAAGCATGCGGTTTGTCCCATTTATTTCAGTTCCGGCACATGCTGAGAGCACATAATATCAGTGGGGAACCTTGCAAATTGACAGATTTCAGAAGAGAAATATCTGCTGTATAGAGAAGGCATGAAAGGAAGGGAGATACCTATGAGAAACAGAGCAGAGAACAAAGATTTGTTTGTTTACTTTTCTATGATGATACATTTTTCTGACAGTAACAAATAACTTAGTAACTCCACAAATACCAATATTAAGTAAAACAGATGCTTTTAGCAATTGAGTCAAGTATAACAAGATTAAAGTAATTCTTACTATAAATCCTGTGATTTAAATTAAATTACCTCAGGGACAAATTGCTCCACAAAGTTTTTCATAGAGTCTATTAAATTAATGTGGAGTTGAAATTCTGGAATTGCTCTAATAGTGCTCCCACATTACTTTCAAGGGATCTCATCAGATGGTTTGCATAGCTATTTTTACTTTTTAATAAAGAGAGGATGGCACATGACTTACCAGAAAAGGAAATAAATTTTTGTTACTTTAACCTTATTTAAGTTATGTGTCTAATTTAAAGAAAGAGTCTTAATCCACAAAACAGGAGAGCTCCAAGTTAACATTGGCTACACATAACCAAGCCTAGTTTAGATAAATGAAAAAGTAAATAAAAGGGTGTGTGTTTTAGATTAATAAAGCTGAAATGTACAGGGGTGAAGACTTGTGTTAATATGTTCTGAAGCTGACCATCATCTTGTCACTTACCACAGAAGTTGCATGTGAATAATATTTATCTTTGTTTTTAGGGAAAAATATTTTATTGTCTTACTAAAGATCTGCACAGTTAAAATTTTTATATTATTAGTACTACTACAAGGTATAATGAACAAGTATGTATTGCTACTAGGGCTTACAGCTTTAAGCATTTTCTTAATAGAATTTCTGCCAATCTGCATTACTGCTGCCAAATAAAAGCATATCCAGGCATGTACACTTCCTTCTCTTTGATATTTTAGGACCAACCACATTCCCCAGAATTTGGTTGGTCTGAAAATCTTACTTCGTAGGGTAGTAAAGTAAGTCCTGTGAGATTTTTCCTGCAATAACAGAAATCTCTCATTGCTGGATGGAAGAATTGTGCGTGCTGATGGGTTATGCCAGCCCTGTCCACAGAGCGTGTGGGGCGGTGGGAAAGGCATGTTTGTCCTCCTTGTCTGCTGGGAGTGTTTAGCTGGGATTCTGTGCAGCATGGGAGACAGGTCTGTTTGCTCTTGTCACTGTGAACAGATCCACAAGGCTATGAAACACCTGGGGAGATAATTCTTCCCTTGCCAGCAATGGTGGAGCAAGGCAATGGTGACTAGCAAATACATTTTTGACCAGATGAATAACAAAATGGTAAATTAAGGACAAAGTCTGGAGATGCTTTTTGCTCTATGTTGTTCTGTACTCCTACAATGTAGGAACAGGGATATGATTTACAACCAACTTTTTTGCCTCCGTGAGGTTTGGGAAACTTAGAGGGGGTTTCATGTTTGTGACCTGTGGGTGAAGTTATGCCAGAAGAAAAGGTTTGTGGTTTGAATGGAAAAGTACCAACCTGATGAACCTAAAAAAGACTGAGCAATTCCTGGTCAGCCAGATTTGTTAGGTGACAGTTTCTAAGATGAAAGCATCTGAATCCCATGGAAACAAGCAGAGAAGGAGTCAGAGAGAGGCACCCTTTAAGTGATAATATTTGCAGATATCATGAAGGCCCAGGGGATGATAAATCATGAAAAGGGCAAATCATTGAAATAAATTATTTGGATTGGCTGATGAGATGAACTTAAGCAAGTATATTTCTAAACAGACAAATGCAAAGCTCTGCACTGAAATACAGATTCTGTAGGAAATACTTACCTTTATGAGGGATTCCTTAGGGCATGCCTCAATTTTGAAAAGGTTGTAGATGTCACAGTCATTAATCAGCTGTGGAAGTTCTACAGCCAGAATCAAATGGTAAATTGGATTTATAAGTAGAATTTATGGCACTTGTGAGGGATATTGCCTCTATGCTCAGCACTGAGGTACACAAAGCTGTGGTATGGTATCTGGTTCTGTGGTCCACAGTCCAAGTCAGATGACTACTGTTTAGGAAGGGTGCAGGGAGGAGCCTGCAAAGCACCCGAAAGACCACAAAACATTCTTTACAGTTAACAAACATTCTTTATAGTTAACATTGATGAGTTAAAGACTCAAGAAATTTGTTCTGATTAACAGGAGAAGTTGAGAGATGACTTAAGTCAAAGCTTGGAAGTAACAACACAGGAAAGAGGTCAAGGGCTTTCTTCATTCTATGTGTGAGCTGTCAGAAACTCTACCTACTTTGAGTTTAAAATTAGAGCTAGAAAAAAGGACAGGGTTTAAAGCAAGAATAAAGTAATCACTGGAATAACATACTAAGGTTTGTGGTTCAAAATTTTTAATCAGAAGACTGGGTGTTGTTTTAAAAGAAGTTCTCATTCAAACTCAGATGTATCTTATAACTTGCTCTGTATAGAACTAAATAATCAACCACTACTATCCTATGCATGTAAAATCTTTTGTAGCCTGTATGATGTACAATCTCTTCTGACCAGATAATCAGGGAATATTTTGAGTTTATAATCATGCAAATATTATGTATCTTCTGTAGGGTAGAAAAAAAAATTTATTTTAGTAGGGCAAATAAGGGCATACAAATACCCTCATCCTGTCACAAAAGCAATATTTTTTGTCATTGGAGGAGGTTTGGGTCACGATAAAAAACAGAGTACTAAGAATTCTACAGCTAATGCGCATTTTATGGTTCTTCCATCTCATGCTCCCGATGATATCCTAGATGGCAATGATTGAAGCTGTCTTTTTGTTAGATATGACAGCTTCCACTGATGAGCCTGTTTGTGAAGATCAGTGAAGATCAGATGCTAAGATGAAATGTGTTCAATTTTCTAACCACAGAGTTCTTGCTTTGGTACACTACTGAGAAAGTGGTTCTGTGATCATTAAATACTAGCTCTCTGCAGTTGTACGTCATTTAGCAGTACAAATTTGATAAAAATCAGGCAAGAGCATATGATTCCATTTCAGTTGGTTTAGCCAGTGCACACAGCACAGTGTTTACATTCACTTTGTAATTTTATGTTGATTTTATGCTGCCTTCAGGAAGACAGCATTAAGTTAGAATTGCCTAACCAGAGAATACTTGCTCTACATTAAATCTACGTTACATCTGCTGGGACAAAATTCTCTCTTAATATATTGTTAAGAAATCGGTGGAATGACTCTGCACCCATATATTGCATTCTTATAATTACAGTGCCTTTGAGATTTGACACTAAGTTCCCCAAAAAACAAATTCACTTTGTCAAACCGCAGCTTGAGAACCAAGCTGCACTGAGAGTAAAGATGGAGACACCAAAGAGTAATCTCATTGTGCCTGCTCTGCAACCACAAATGCCAAGCCTTGGGATACCTTTGAAATTGCCAGTGATTCCTGTGGGAAAAAACAAACAAACAAACAACCAAACAGGCAAAGGGAAGTCTCCAATCAAAACAGGAACACTTTCAGGAAAATATCTGGAGGCAAGGATGGTTTACTTTGAACTTGCTCTTTCAAGATCCAGTTATGTCTCTTTAGAGTAGAGCATTATTTGGAAGAGGTTAAATTCCCTCATGTTTGACCTACATTGAGTTCTGGGATTTGGGAGGGTGATGTGTGAGCTGGGCACACCAATTAATTTTAAAGATACTAGTCGTCTTAGTACATGGATGATCTGAAAAAATGAGTAACTTCTTTGTCAGCTGGCTGAACAATTTTAGAAACCATTAAGGTGAGTTAGTTGGAGGTTGAACCACAATGATTATATTATTATTTAAAGCCAAAAGAAGGCATGATGACAAAGATCCTCTTTGAAATTAGCTTGGGAGGGAGTGTTCCATAAAGACCAGCAATACAGGCATTAGTATGGTCAGTAAATAAATGAATTTTGGTGGACTGATTTTTAAGGAAGAATGCCTTGGACAGTCTGGAATTACAATAGCAGAATTTGCAATGTCGGAGACATGAGAAATGAGAACTTCAAGAAGACTGGACAGATAGCAAGCGCAATCTTTGTGGTGTAATTCTGCAATGAGACCACTTGTCCTCATGGAGGTAGATGAACATGGCCCCGTGAAAGCCAGATCAGGTTCTATTTCATTGCTCTACATTTTGAAAATTAATTTTAAAAACATGTTTCAGGGCATGGAGTAGTCCTAGACAGAGGAGTGTCACACTCTGATCTGATGAATTTCACACATCTTTTATTACTGTCCATTAGCAAATGCTGAAGTCTTTATGAAGAGTCATTAACCTCCCTGTAGCTAGAACAGTATTGTGCCAAGTCCTCAAAACACAAAATTTATAACCCTAATGGGTAGTCTTTAAAGACCCCTGAAAGCATCACTTAATAAAAACATGCAGTAAGTCTGATGGTCTTTTTCTTCTTTTACTAGGAGATCCAAGAGCTCCCATTCTCTGTCATTTCAGAATGCAGTCTCTCCTACAGTCATACACTACATAGGATACATCTTGCCTATTTTTTTTGGCTTATTTTCATCCCACATTGAGAAAATACATAGCTAAAAATACTTCAGGATGCTTTCCAGGGAATACCACCCATGTGTCCCTCAAGAGACTCTTCTTTAATGTTTCTTAACCCACATGGTATTAAATGTTTCCAGTGACAGACTGTGCCTCCATAAATAAGCTGCATAAGTTCCTAATATGAGCTGTGCATTGCATACGGTGGAATAATTGCCTTTAAAGAATGTTGAGGCTACAAAAAGAAGCAATCATAGAGGTAGGCAATGCCAAAATTAAGGCAGTCTGTGCAATCTCAGTATGGTCCTGTTGTGCAAATGCCTAGTCTGAGCCAGTCTCTCATTACAGCCTATTTTTTCCTCCTGATTCATTCCAACTACAGGTACGTGCTATTCACTGGGTGGGAAGCCACTTGATATTTCTTTATATTCTTCATTTGTAGTAACTTCTTAGTGGCTTGACACATTACCTTTTACTTGCCATCCAAAAATAGAGAAGTCAGTCAGCATGAACATGGCTTAGCTGACAAACAAAATTGACTATGATTCTCTCTGTATACCTTCCCTCTCTGGTGTGGCAAAGCTGTGTTCAGACTAAGGAATTTCCCTACTGTGTTTTCAAACACCTCCCTTCAAACAACAAGGCCCTGGTATCCCTAACAGTGGAAACCATTATGCGAACCAAGCCTAGAGATGCTACCAGCTCTTTTTATGCCTCACATAGTATCCCCTTCAAACTGCCATAGGAAGGAAAACTTGATCCATACATTAGCAATATCTGTTCACAAGCCATACTCCTTTGAACTACTGGGTAGAGCTATTTTCCTGGGGGAAGTACAAAATCCTTCTTCCCAATGCACCAAACCTCTTTAGTGAGTGCTCCTCCTTACATTGTCCTTCTTGGCTTCAGAGAGCTGAATCCTATAGCATGGGACACAGGGAGAAGCAGACTTTCATGCAAATGCCAGGTCTGTGTTTTTTCTATGAGCCAGGACCTAGCAGTATCAGGCTGCAGAAAAACATCCCACTACACAAACCCTTTCAACAGGGAAGAAAACACATTCTGTTTGAGAAATCAATGGAAAAACAGATGTCTAAATGGGTGCAAAGTGGTGCTGCTGCTATTAACAATGCAATGATTAATGATTCCAAGTATTTGGGATACAGTTAACCCCTTTCATCAACTCATCTAGGCATATAAATAGCACTTGCAGGATTTGGCTTCTTCCTAAGACACATGAATAGCCTATTTTGCATTGGGTTACAACAGATTCAGGGACAAACATGGCACTGACATGCAGAACTTTGCAGAACCTCCCTTAGCATTATAATAGGCAAAAACAAAACCCCAAACCTGATAGGCTAATGGGAAAAAAGATAGCACCATAGCTTTGAGCAGCCTCAGACTCTGTGCTCTGGTTGTTGAAATCTTTCTGTTTGGCCTCTAGAAGGGTGAAAAGGGTTTCTCACATCTTCTGTGGGGGTCTGAAGAAAACAAGCCCTACCAGGCTTTACCAGGCTTCTCTCAGTCCAGTGTCTTTAAGAGAGGGGAGGCTTTTTGGAGTAGGGAAGCAGAACTGCCAGCTTTGCCCTGAGCTGGTGATTTCTGCTTAATGATCTTGAATGTGTCTTCAAAAAGGGCTGTGCAGAAGCTGTAAGATGATTTCCCTCCCCTCCCAGCTTATTTTCATAAGCTGGTTGTTTACTGTGAGATAAAATGTTGCTTATTTGCATCTTACTATCTCAGATATGATACCTTTGAAGTGGGCTGATTCAAAAAGGTTATCCACGTGTCTGTAGCCTTCACTTTCTTGGGGAGCCTTAGTAATCTGCAGTTACTGGGGTAAGACATATGATAATTCTCCCTCTGAAATGACGGGATGAAAGCATGCAGAGCCTGCCTAATGCTGATATCAATTTTAAACATTGAATTGTTGAAGCTGAAGAAGGTGCAGCTGCTAAAAAAATGGGAACATTTTTAAATTAAGACACTCCACAGACCCAGGAAAATTCTTGCTTAGCAAACGAAATGAGGATAAACAGCAAAAGAGAGGTACTTCATTACAGATTTTATCAGCTAACTTTCCCTCAAGGGTGCATCAGGCTTCTTTTCTATTTTCTAATCAAGTCTCCTGCTGAGTGTAGAAGGGAGGAGAAGTCCAAGACGCCAGTCATCTGTTCAAAGCTGGTTCATGCCATAGGTGTCCATGGGAAGATCAGTCCCGTCACCCCAACCTCTGTTTTGCCATGAAAAGGCAGACTTCAGCATTCTTCACCTTCTGTACTCTGGCAGAGTGGTATCTCCTTTCACACTTCCTCCTGCTTCCATGTAGCTAGTGGTTTTGAGTTCTCCAGGGCAAAGTCTATGCCTAAGCAGGGAGAGTTATTACACAGGACTGGGACTACAATATAAAAGTGGCCAAGGCATGCAGTTATTCAGCTATATTTATCCTGCTGGGAAAGGAATTGGTAGTAATGAGGAGAAGTATGTTGGTGGAACTGAGCAGTAGGACGGAGATGACATTTCAAAGGAGGGAAAATGCAAATGGGAAAGGCCACTGAAGGCTAGTTAAAGGGAAGGAGAGACAGGACTGAAGAGAGGAGGAGTGTATGTGTCTAGCAGACACAGCGCTGTGGTGGTGTGCTCTTTGTGCCTGTGCAGAGCCTTCCCATCAGCAAAGAAATGAAAAGAGTATATAGGTTTCTTCTTCACATACAGCTTTCTAATTCACTCAACCAACTCAAGAAAGAAAGTGAATACAAGAAGGCAGAAATAAATGAAAAAGTAAGAAAGACACACTCTTTCATACTCTTACGATCATCAGACTAAATATATAATTTCTGCAGCTCCACAGAAGGCAATGAAGCTGAAATTAGTTCTTCATGCAGGTATGGTATTGGGTAGTGATTTTTAGGCATTCATAAAATGCAGTATAAATAGTTTATGCTCAGTCCTAAGGGTAAGGTGTTTTGTTTGTTTACCTCTATTAGATCATGATTATTCTGCAAGCTCAAGGAAATATCTGATTGAAAATTTTAGTACAAATGAGGGAATTATTTTGAAAAAAGGGTGTGAAATATTTGCAGACTGATAAAATGGAAGTTTAAAAGTACTTCCATTTGAAGAAAGCTGGAAAAATAGTTTAGAAAAATGTAGTAGAGGTGTGTAAGCCCAGACACTACAGGAAAACCAACCCAAGTTATTATACTCATTTGCATTTGTTCAAGTACTGTACTGATGGAAGCCTATTCAACCTAAGGCAACTGAAGGCCCACACTAAGACCTTAAATCATCTTGTCTGGGAGCTGCTTTATGCTGATGACGCCACCCTCGTCGCCCACACAGAAGCAGCTCTGCAGCGTTTAACATCCTGCTTTGCAGATGCTGCTGAGCTCTTTGGGCTGGAAGTCAGCTTAAAGAAGACACAAGTTCTCTATCAACCTGCACCTCAGGAAGTCTTCCATCATCCCCATATCACCATTGGCCAATCAGAGCTCAAATCAGTCCAGCAGAGCTCAAATCAGTCTAGCAGTTTAATTACCCAGGTAGCCTCATCTCCTCGGATGGTAAAATTGATGGAGAGATAGACAACAGGTTAGCAAAGGCATATAGTGCTTTTGGAAAACTCCATAAAAGAGTATGGCATAATAAACACTTGAAGAAAAGTACAAAGATCAGTGTTTACAGAGCCATTGTGCTGTCTATTCTTTTATATGGATCCAAATCATGGGTCATCTACCGCCACCATCTGCGACTCTTAGAACGCTTCCATCACCGCTGCCTCCGAACAATCCTAAACATTCACTGGTCAGATTATGTGACCAGTACATCTGTTCTAGAACAAGCAGCAGTCACAAGTATTGAGGGCATGTTGCTGAGAACACAGCTGCGCTGGGCAGGGCACATCTCAAGGATGAAGGACCCACCGCCTCCCTAAGATCTTGCTTTATGGTGAACTTGCCACCAGCTGCCACAAGAGAGGAGCCCCAAAGAGGAGATACAAGGACTCCCTGAAACAACATCTCAGCCTTGGCCATATTGATCACCATAACTGGTCTACTCTGGCCTCCAATCGGGAGGTCTGGAGACACACCATCTGTAACGCTGCTGATGCCTTTGAGAACGCCCGCAGGATCACTCTCGAGGAGAAAAGACAGCGCAGAAAGAACCGTGTCTTGCAGAATACACCACCTAAGGAGTCTTTCTGCTGTGCCTTTTGCAATTGGACATGTCTATCTCATATTGGCCTTATTAGCCACCAGCGTGCTTGTAACAAGTGTGGATAGAGCCCTTCCCCAATCTTCGTTTGCGAAGCCTAGCCATGATGATGATGATGATGATGATTTGTTCAAGACAGAAGAAAATTGGAGAGACATGAAAGGCAGAAGAAGCATCATGCCAGACAACTTTCTATTAGATAATGGTCAATCCAATTGGGCTATTTTGTGTTCTTTCTTTGCTTATGCCTAAAATTCATCTGTTAGGTTTTGTTGTATGTCACATCCACATGGAGTCAATTCTTAGATTTTCTTCCTGAAGGAATAAAAATGTTCATTGAGGTGGTGAAGAATTGGAAGCAAGTAATCTTTAATATGGAACAGACTCCAAATTCAGGTTGTTTCATACAAAGTAATCAAAACAAAAAAAATTGCAAAAAAATGGATTAGCAGGATAGAAACATAAACATTGAACACAATACTAACTGATTTAAATTAAACACAAGTACATAAGGTGGCTAAACCTTTCAGTCACAATCTGTTGTGTTACTGTAGATATACAGACTAGTAAATTCTATGGTGTCTGGTTCTTAAGGAATAAATGTCACTTTGTGTCCTCTGACTGCATCTGAAGTCAATAAATCCATCTGCTGCCTTTCACGCATGTAGAATGCATTTTCATCCCCTCCAAGCCATGTTCGTCGGGCAGCTTGCTATAAATAAATGACCTGCATGACACATTCAGATCCTTGAATTTAAGCCATTAATTTAAGTATATATATTGCAGTCTCTCCCAGGTACAGAAGGAAAGGGGAGCACAAATAGCAATAGTCCTAAGGTGCATCCCTTGCCATTACAGGTTGTCAAAAGTGATCTTAAAATATTTGACAAATAATAAATAAAGAAAGATGCTAATTTTAACAAGAGCAGTCTATTTTAATTTCTTTTTGTAAAATCCTCTCACAGGGTTCCTAGCTGTGCCTCTGTAGACTGAGGGCAGTGTGGAGAATAACTTGCATCTCCTTCCATTAAATGAGTATAACACCTTTATTCAATGGCAATATGTTAACTTGTCAAAACTCATCATCTTCATGCTGCACAATAAAACACTCCTTAATGCAACACAGTACTATGTCACCCAGCTCACCTAGAAGAAAAATTCCACATAAACTATTTTGTACCAAAGGAAGTTTTCCCTTCAGAAGATAACCCCCGTAAGATGTTAATTAACATCTTGTTTGAAAAAATTCTGAATAAACCTCTTGCATTTAACCAGTATTAACATAGTATATTATTTTTTATTCTTCCCCAACTGCATTTTTTTTAATTCAAAGCATATTTTCTCCTTTTTTTTCAGAGAAACTTGAATTTTGTTTCGATTTTGGAGAAATGCAAGCCAACCAGCTGTCATAAGAGTGTCTCATCTTATTAAAGACCAAAACCAAACAGAATTAGCAGTCTTTAATATTGCTCCACAGCTACTATGGTTGCTTTTCAATATTTCATGTGGGCAAGATTTCTTTTTTATAATAACACCATTGCTAAGGTACCCACACAACTCCCCTCTTGACTTGCTGAGTCCCTAACCTATGTTTTATATCAGGTTGTTGGCAAAGAAGTAGAATGAAGAGAGAATATTTTTAAGAGAAAAAATGCTTTTCTCTGTCAGAAGTATAAGAACAATCTGGGTACATTTGTGCTGCATGACTGAAGTTTTGTCTCTTTGTTCACATTTTTTTGTTAGATCTGACATATCCTCCACAAGAAACTGTGGGTCTCAAGGGAGAAAAGAAGGGAAGAGACTGCAAGCTATTATTCACTGGGATGTTGCAAAAATATCTTTCATGTGTCAAGCAGTACAATGTAGGTGGTACAATTTGGCATTATCTTACATTGCTACTCGTCTATCACCACACTTTTAAAAACTGTCCCTGTCATTGGTGTGGTGTCTACACACAAAGTGATTCCACTTTTTACTTTCCTGCAAAACAAATCCAGATTTCCAAACACGAGAAGCATCCCAGAATAGGACTGACTAATCTCTGCTAAAATATGTATACTTATATATAAATATACATGTAAAATGTTATTTCCAAGTTTTTATTTCATAGGACTTACTGAAAGAGAAGTTTCTATTTTCATAATCTAAATAATGAGTTTGCAAATCTTTGCAACAAGGATTTAAAGCAAACCCATGCAGTAATATGGAACTGAATTTGAAGGTTTAAATTAGATTATTAGCAGAATTGACTATGTTACAATCTACTTCACAAAGTAGTAGGCAAAAGCTTTTATGGAACTTTATCTTTCTATGACTGATGTAGCAATATGGGCTCTGGTTACTTGGGCGACTGATCAACAACTTCATCTTGGCTGTAAATGCAATGTGGGGAAGAGATTAAGAAAAGGAAACAGGAAGGAGGGAGATAATTTGAACAGAAAAATAATAATGCCTAGGATCAAGTAGTTTTAGTTGTTCATAAGTACAAGAAAAAGGACTCGATTCCTACATGACAGTATAAAGTGGCATTTAAAGAAGAGGTGCCAGGAGAATTGCAAATCTCTTACTTATTGGGTCTTATCAAAAGTGCCAGATTCTAGTTATATAGAGAATGAAGGGAATATTTTGTACAAGTACAAAACAGAACATGCAGATGTTATCCTCTTCTGGCAGTAGGGAAGCCTTCAACTTCAGAAGGTCTAGGTTGGTTATTTGGGGCACTTACTGTTGTGAAAATACATAGGATTTATTGATAGCCCTGGAGCAAAACCTGGGGGGTTTTCTGACCATATAATAATGACCTTCTGATTCAAAGAGACTAGATACCCATACATTATAGTTCTATTTGAATATTATCAAAGTTATAAAGATTAGGAATATAATTCTATTCCCATTTCTCATTCTATTTTGCCTCCACAAGGTCTGGGTTGCTTTTTCTTTTTAAACTCTTTTACAGCAGTAAAGTCCATGGGAAAGTGTTTTTTACCTTGCACCATAGAGAGCCTTTCACCATGAGGGCACAGAAATGTGATCCTATGAAGAACCAAGTCAGTATGAATCCAAGTCTCCAACACTCTCACACACTTCTAGGGAGACTAGAATGGGAAACAAAACAATAACTAGAAGCAGCGTGGGATGAAGTCTTTAAACTAAAAGCTCTTAGAGCAAGTGTGGATATGTGTGCATATTCTATAAGGCACCTGATCTGGTACCTCTTGGCAAGGTAACTGAGAATTTAGAACAATCAAAAATTAAGATAATAATCAGTTGTTCAAAAACCCACTGATTGAAAGGTGCCTATTATCATTAAAGGGTTGCTTTATTAGGTCCTAAAGGGATTTGCTGTTATTCTGCAGAATAGTATCATCAGTAATTCCAAAGCAAGCAAGCGTACTGTATTATAACTGTTTCCAGATGCTATAAGGGTTGCAGAAATGGCAAATAATGCAGAATACAGGTGACCGAGCCATCTCAATCATTTGGTAAGCTAACTGTGAAAGTTTTAGGCCACATGCAAAGCAATACTTTGAAGAAAGAAGGAAAGCGTCTGAGGTCATGGGAGCTAGAGATTGAACATACGCTCTCAGCCCGATCCTCTTAGGTGGACACAATCTTTACTGTATAATAGTAAACTGTATTATCTCTGACATTGGTGCAACTGTCACTATAATATTGCAGCCAGCCTTGACGCTGGCCTAAACATTATGAATGTCCACTAAAGAGTCACAAAAAAAAAGGATTAAAAGGTTACAAAGCAATATGAATGAATTGTTCCACCATCAAAGTTTCTGACCGTTGGAGTGTCTTGCACCTTGCTCTGTGGGAAGAGACTTCTCTCTAAGTAAATCACTGTTCCAAGTAACAGGAATTAGAAATTGTGATCAAGATAAATCAAACTTTTTTTTAGGCAACCTAAGAAGATTGAGCCCACTGTGTTATTATTTTACTGCAATGCCCATTTTTTTTTTTGACCAGTCTAGGCTCCTCTTATATGCTTTTTTTTTTTCTTTTTGGAGGTAGAAGGGTCAAGGGGCTCTTTTCTTTTAGTTGTGTTTTGGCTACAGTTAATGTAAAAGGATCTCCTCACGCCCTTGGTGAGGAGGAAAACCGTGACAAAACTGTCCAGTTGCTGAAAATAGTACTTATTTGTTTCTTTACACTTTTATTAATCCAATTATTTTAGTAGGTGTGCTCCCAAACACCTGACCTCAGATTAGGATTATCCTGTGAAGGTTTATGCACAAATTTGACTTGGCGCACTGCAGGTTCAGAGAAAAGATGTTCCTGTTGGTGATACTACAAAGTAATTGTCGAAGTTCTTTGATCTCAAACTTCCTGTTGTCTGTCCTAGTTAGAGCAGCCGGGACCAGTTTCATCACTGTGTGGGTGTAACCCAAACTGTGTATTCTATACCCTCTATGTCATTTCCCAGGAACTGTTAACAATAGACCATTTGCAGCAACTGCCCAGAGCACACCTGACCCCTCAGGCTATAGTTATGGGTGATGTTAACTCCCCTCCAGGGAGTCATTAGCACCTCCACACCCAGCCTGAGGGGTCATGTCGCTAACAGGCCACCAAGGATTCAAAAAATATCTCATGATTCACAACCATCCATTGTAGAACTCCCCGCCCTGGGGGAGGTACTGGGCATTCCCACTCGAATCTGAGTGTACATTATCTTGGGATCTTGGGACTTCTGGTACCACTCATCAGATCCAGAGGAGGACCGGATTGCAACCACCACTCTCAACTAGACTGTGACGAGCACTCTCACTAACAGGTTTCCCCCCCCCCTTTTCCTTTGGACTTAGGGGGACCATGTGGGGCTCAGCATGGGGGCCAACAAGCACCATTCTGTTCATGCCCCAGGGTGCTGGGTTATATGTCTGGGTTTTGTGGCTTAAAACCCATTGCTTGTACATATAATTGTATTATTATTTTTTATTAAATTGTAACTTTGACTTGTGGTCTCTTTCGAGTTGGGTTCATTTCTCCTGCCGGTTTACCTTTAAATCAGCACATTGTCTCTCTGTAGAAACTGTAGAATTGCATTTTATAGAATGCAATTGCAAATACTAGTATTAACTTTAAAAAGCTTACAATATCTCAAAGTGAGCTTAGTCCCTTCTGTGAAGATTATTTCAGAAGTTTTGTTGGGGGTTTGGTTTTGTTTGGTTTTTTTTTCTTCAAACTAAGCACTGAGAGCAAAACTCTCCTCCTTTGAGGAACCCAAAGCATGGAGTTGACTTCTGTGGATTGTCTGCTCTGAAACTGAGGAAACCTCATTGCACAGACACAAAATGTTGTCAGTTGAGAGCTCATCTGCAGGATCCTCTCTCCTTTTTAACTCTGCTTAATTCTACGACTGAAATAAGGACAACAGGGTCTATTTTGTGCTTTAAATGTAATTTATTATGTAATTGCTGCTTGGTAAATGAGTTTACATGGGATACAATAATACAGAATTTCAACTGTACTTTAAAGTCTGTCTTGCAAATCAGTGTCATGTTGCTACTCGTTTAAGATCAGTGCTGTCAAATATTAACAAAATACAGGAAATATGTCCTTCTCTTTCAGGAAATGCTGATGTCATTGAGTCAGTAAAACTCTTTCAGCTTAAGAGAATTATATTTAAATACTACTTACAGACATACCTAACATTTTATAGCAACAATAAATATTAGTGTTATATTAAGTGTTTGCTTAAATTCAGAAGCTAACAGATGAACTAATTCAGTGTTAGTGTTTCTCTTCCCATATACAATGTGATATGAGAACTTGATGAAACATTTGCTATTAAAACATTTCTGAAAATATATTCAGGACATGTACATTCTGTACAATATAGCAATTTTGGGTCTTGTGCAATATTGCACAAAATATATAAGTATGTTCTTTATATATTACAGGTATAGCTGAGGGGAGGGAAACAAAACAAAAAATGCTTCTTTTTTTATTAGGATAAACAACACCAATTAATTTTCACCAACTGAATTTGTGGGTTTTGGTTTTGAATCCTAAACCACTTTATTTTTAATTTAAATTTATTTAAACTGACAATACATCTAGTATCACCAAACAGATGAAACTTTTGATCATAACCCTATACCTCAACTTTTCCTCTCTTTTCCTGTCTTGTAACTGAAGACAAGTTACAAGATACAGGCTGGATTCTTCACTACAACTCAGCTTTGCCAGAGGGAAGAGGTTAATGGGAATGCCACACTTTTACTTCCATCATTAAGTCCACAAGTTATTTATTCTAACTGCTCTTCTACTTTGTCCTTCTTGCCATGGTCTAAAGGATGATTCTAGTCCCACTTTCCACTGACAGCACTCAGCCCAATTATGCCTAGGAAACTATATGAAAAAGAAATAAAAAGTAATGCTGGATCTATGGCAGTCAGGGAGCTTAATTTATGCTCCAGGCACATTTTGGTGATCGGTGCAATTACACTTATTGCCCCAGCAGGTCTTTTCCAGACTAAAATAGAATAGTTCATGTCCTTCTTGCTTTGTTCATGCTCTCCTCTTGCTTTGTGGAACATCAATTTTCCAAACATTATTTCCCTCTTGCATCTGTCTGTCATTTTGCCTCTCTCTCTTTCACATTTCACATATTCTAACATGATCCAAGAAAACAACAGATGGCAACTGCATCCAAGTGGGTGTTATCCACTAGGACTGCAAAACAAGAGCTTGTTTTCCAATAACTTCCTGCCTTTCAGGTTAAAAGTTTCAGAACCTACTGCAATTCTCTAATGCAAGTCTCAAAAGCAAGTTAGGATTGGATTGGCTTAGGCAGAGTAAGATCTGCTGTTGACTTCAGTAAGGTGAGATTGAGATCTGCCCTCAATCAAAATTTTGAATCCAACTTCATTGATTAGACTTGGATGTGGGATTTCTAATGTGCAATGCTTGAGTAGCAATGATAACACAGTCCAGCAGAAGAAAGAGAGGTAGTATAAAGTATAAGAATGTGAAGTTGGGTGGTTATGTGTCAAACATCTGTTACAAAACAGCTGGCAAGTTAAAAGGCTTGGAAGAGAAGGGGTAAAAGGAGGAAGGGAAGAGAGAAGGAACAAAGAAGGAAAGGGGAGAAGGTGAGGCAAAGGAGAGAAGGGGTAGAGAGAGAAGAAAGGAAGGAGAGAAGGATGAGTATAAAACATAGGAGGTATATGCAGGGGTGTTGCTGAACTCCTCCTGACCACAGTTCCATTTCCTCAAAACTTCAGGGCTTCCACTTGTGCCAAAAAACCCAATGAAAATAAATGCTCTGAGAGTTACAAACAATGAGACACATTTTTATTAGATTTCCTTGGGTAGAAGTGGGACAATATCTGTATCTTGTCCTTACAAGAAAGTAAGGAATAATTCTCCTTCTGCTCCTCAACAAAAAATATCCTTTTGATCAGCAAAGAGAGAGGACTGCAAATACTCTGGGCTACATATGGTTATTAACTATTGAAATGGGGAAGTAAGTATATGAAGCATCAGGTCACAGATGAAGTTTCAGCTTTTTCTTCTTCTGCTGGGCCTGCTCAGCCTACAGCTGAATCAGTACAGCAGGCTACAGCTCATATAATTAATAACTGTTACCGAAGAAAGGGTACGTATTATTAAAAATAGTGTCAGAACACAGAAAAAAAATACTGCAAATATAAAAGCAAAAGTAGGGGATAATCTTTGCTTCTGGGATAAAGGGGGACACAACTGAACTAGAATATAGGGTATGTCTATTGACACAACTGAAGAGGTTTCAAAAGGCATACAAAAAGGAGCAATTCAAATCAGACAAAGATGTAAGTAGTTAGTTGGCTTTGCCTCACTTGGCTGTGGGTGTCTAAAGTAATCCATTCAACCTGAGCTAATAAAGCAGAGTTCCCAGTGGAAAGAAATAGATGTTTCAAAATAACAATTCAACTGAACACAGATCCCTGCCTTAGGTTAAGATGAACTGCCCTTTCAGGCTGTCTATTTTTTTTCTCTAAGGTGGACCTTCTGTTGGCTGCTCAAACTTTGATGACATTTCTATTTGCAAAGTTTAGAGCAATTAAAGGCAACCCAGGATATACAATGTCACCACATAAAGAATCAATAACTTCTTGAGATGAGAAAAACTTTTGTACCAGGTGTGGAAGGACTGTGGGGAGTGAATCCCAGCCAATACCCAAATCCCCACACAGACACTCACTTATCCCCAGCGTGCATGAAACAGGGAATAAGCAAGTATATCTGTGTAGGTATTGGCTCTTAGCCAGGGTCAATCCACCACGTAAAGTGGGATTGACCAACTTTTTGTGTAGTACAATCTTTTATTTTGCCTATTTGTCAGGAAGGCTTTTTATGTTGATCAACCTTGTTGGATTAAAAGATTGCTAAATAACTGTTTACAAACCCCTAGAGCTATAAAAGCAAGCTGAAATACTGCTATCATTAAACATATTTTGCACTATACATTCCTTCTATCAAGAAACAGAAGAAATCTAAACTATGTCTCTTTTCCATTGATTTTTTTATAATGAGAAATCTTTACAGTAGCAAGCAATAGGGTTTGTGAAATACAGATGTCATATTTTTAGTGGCAACCTTTTGCCTGAGCTAACACATTTAGCAAGAAATTAAAATTCACATACAGATTTCCTGATACTGACAAGGAAGTAAGAGAAGTAAAAATGCTGAGATAATTACTCATTTTAAAAAAAGGATTACTTTGTTTGATTGTCTAAACACTTTTCATATTTGTTCCACTTAATTTTTTTGTGTTATACAGTGCAATGGTTTTTTTTTAATTTGTTTGCTTCTAGTGGATCACCACTTTGTGTGTCAGCAGAGACTTTAATCTCAAGTTTTTCTTTTTTCTTCACTTGCATTGTGTCGCTACAATGTTATTATTATAACCGAATAATCTGTACACAGCAATGACTCTATTCCATTCCTGATGACTGCATCTTTTAAGCTTATATTTGTTCCTATAGCCCTAGGTATCAACTGTCTGGGCTACGATTCATGCAAAGTATTATCAACCCTCTTCTCATCTAAAAAAAAAAAAAATACAGTTATACTGTATTGCTTTTTGGTCATACTTCTGTCTTCCAGATCAGTTCAGCGACTGGATCAGAGTGGAGGTCTGCGTCAAGCAGCCTTTTATGTGGTCTAAATGAGGATCTGGTGAAACAAGGTAAAGCTAGGCACAGTTAAATCATGTCACAAATATGGAATGCTTTTTCTAAGCCTCCAGCAAGTATCATCTTTCAGCAACATAGATATATTCTAGTGCTTGACAAACAAAAGAAGTGGCCTACTCTTATTTTTCAAAGGATCTGTCTTTAATTTGGGGAAGAATATATTTAATCATAACAAACATAGAATCTGTCTTGGGCTGATTTGTATCATCACAGTGGTTCTGTGGTGCTTCAGAGCCCTTCTGTGTTTAACAACTATAAACACCTATAAACCACAACAAAAAGGCTTATTTCCTGCCCCAAACACCCTACACTACAAAAGGCAGGGCAGCCAAAGAACTCAGTAAAGAGAAGGTGGGAATGGAAGGAGGCAATAAGAACTGATAGCTGTTCCCGAATATTATTAGTATTAGCACAGGCTGCCAAACATCTTTGTGACTGATGTATTTTATAGGCAAATAAAAGGTTTCAGGTTTGCAAATGCAGATCTGAAGAAGAAAAAGCTCATGACCACTGGTACTGCTGTGTCTGAAGGGGCACACCTCTTTCAGAGATGAAGTTCTTTCCTGTGAATACATTTAAATTGTACTGTTGATTTTATTGCCTTTCTGCTCATCCCAGACAGCACTGCTGTTCAAATAGGACATAAAATAGATTCTGTTGCAATTAAGTAATTAGCTGCACAATTAAATCTTAAGTTAGATAAGTGCTGTGAGCTGTACTCCGTAACTGCTTGTAAAGTGACACCCAGCTTGTTTGTTCCCTGTTCACTGGACTCCCACCTTCTCTTCTTCAAATCCCTTTTATACTTATGGGAATAATAATTAAGAACAATAGCAATAAATCTCACTGTCAAGTTCTTGCATAACGAGTTACTGAGCCATCACACTTTTACTTGGGTCTGTTTCCTCATCTGGCAGTGAGCTCATTCATCTTGAACCAGCTTAGAGAGCAGAGAGAGGAGCTCATATCTATCCCCACTCCCCTTTGTATGTCTACCTGGCAAGGGATTTCAGGTGTTGATCTAGCATGACAAATTGTGTAAGAGAACATACACTTCTCCTTATTACCTACTGTACACTTCCATCCCACACAACATAATGGTGGTAGAGCTGTCAGCCACTCTTTGTGCAACGTAAATCATGGCCAAAGCACTCACAAATTTTTTTAAAAAAATTCTGCTCTCCCATGAACTTGTATATTGTTCTGCTTGGACCAATTCTGTTAATGCCTACCCATCTGAATAACTGTACTCATTCTTTGAAATCAAAGTATGACTGACTAGTTGCATGCAAACTGGGTTAAGCCTTTACATTCTGAGCTTTTGAAGACAAAACTGCATCTGACGTGCTTTGCAGTGCTCTTGAACTACTTTAGCATACTAAGAAATAAGGAAATAAAAGTAGAAATGAAGGCAACACTTTTAAGATGTCCTTAAATTGACCTTCAGATAAAACCAATGCTGAACACTAAGAAAGAAATTGTGAATGAAGAAGAATAGTGTCCCAAGTGTAAATGAAAGCTCCACAATCCCATTTAAGCATTCTTAGAACATTAATCCATTTAAGATATTAGGACAGCAAAGGACCATTGTTCAGGACAGCAAGTGAAAGTCAATATGGGTTGGGTTACTCTGTCCAACTCAGATAGATACCATATTTCAATCCTGAAAATACACTCAGAGGAATTTGAGATCTTTTATTATTTAAGAGGTTCCATTGGGGACTTTAAAAGTGTTTATTTTACCATACAGTCACTTGTAAAAGAAAGAAAAAAAATCCACCCCTAATGTATGAGCTAAACATGTACTGCATTATTTTAATCTCCTCATAATTACCATTTTCACATTTCCTTCACTTGTCATAAAATTGAAACTTTCCAGACAGACTGTCTGATAAAATTATCTAGCTAGCTACAGTACATCAAAGAGAGTAGGTGAAAGTAAGTTTTGTACTCACACACACTGAAATTCTGGTTGACCTAAAAAGAAAGAATTTTTTTTTTATCTCCTGCCTCTTCTTTTGTAAGCTATGCTTGGTTAGTGCAGTTAATGTTTCTAATTTTCTAACTAAACTGTTACATCTGAACATAAAGGAGAATTAAAACAAAGAGCTGAAACAACAATCAGATTGTATAACATTTGTAAAAGACAATGCTGCACTACTGAAAACACTAAGAGAATTCTAATGAAGTTGGAGTTTCCCTGGAGGACCTGTGCTAAATAGTCTTGTCCTGAGAAAGGAGTTCAGATATGGACTTTATGAGAATGAATATCAAACATTTTCAGGGTCTTTTCTTTTAGAAAAAAAATCCCATCATGGCTTCATGACAGCTGGCTGTGCCTTTTTTTTCATAATTTCTTAAAAACTGTTTAGGTCATCTTTAAAAAAGATTTAATCAATTTTCAGTATAAAATTCCCAGAAAAAATAATCTCATTCATTCTGATTTATATTAAACAGAAGAGATTATATTAATACAACTCTGTGAGATTTAAAATCTCAGACCGGGTCATTTAGAGCTATTTTAAATCTGCATTTGCGTACATGTATAGCCCGTGAAGGTTTTCATTCAGTGTTCATGCAATGCTAATGCATTCATGGCATGCAGGCCACAAGGCCTCTTCCCACAGACAACAGCACAGAAGGCACAATTTTGTGTATTTTATTTACATTGACGAGGTCAGGGGTCAGGCTGCTGACTGTGAACTCTACTGTTAGACGGACCCAGAACATATGCCAGCAGGGAATTCACTGGCAGCTCCCTTAAGCAAGGATTTAGGACATTAATGTCTAAATGGACCACTTGGGTGCTCACCTCAGCCTTCGTTCTGGGCTAAATTTTTCACCAGCTCTATTCTGTGGCCAGCCAGGCGTGTTGACAATTTTTGTGAAAGTAATGCCTACAGAAAGTTCAAAGGTTCAGGAATGAGGCAATAAGTATTTTCATCTTTTGGGATTGTGTAAGCCCCACAAATGACCTCAGGCTCTACTGCATTAATGTTGCAAGTTCCACAGCTAGAGCATGGTTAAGCTTTATTAGTTAACAGCAAACATGAGCTTGTGAGATTGCCTCACAATTTACTGAAATTTAAATAACCTTTGTGATACAGGGGATTAGCCTGTGCTTCACAGGGACAACACTGAATTATAGGGGGGTAACACTAGTTCTGTCTTCAGGAAATCTGGCATTTCACCAGCACGTCCAGCAGTGACTCGTTAGAGATTATTCAGTGCAATTCTCTGTAGACATCAAGACATAAACGTTAGGAAAAGCCAAGGTGTTTATAGCTTAAGAAAAAAGGAAACCTACCATTTCAACATGAAAAGATATAAAGATTTCAGGTAATCTTTGATCAGATTTTGCTTAGCTCTTAATGTAACAGCTCTGCTAACATTTTGTGGCTGCCTTTGAGTTGTGGGCTGAGCCCGGAAAAGCTTTAGAATATGGGCACATAAAACTGGGATGGAACTACCACGTTTTACCCAGATACTACTCATCCACTCTACTAACTAGTTTTGTGTACAGTTGTAGACCCCTCCAGTTCAGTAAAACACTAAATACAAACCAGTGAAGTTTATTTAGCAGATATTTTCCATCAGTGTCAATGTGGGTGAAGAGAATATAAGATTTGGTTTAGAGCATCATGACGATCATGAAGAATACAGGGAAGGACACCAAAAATCTTTGCCAGTGAATGTATGTTTGATGCAATACAGCTAAATCAAGTAAGCCACAATGAGCTGATATCCTACATTGGTGATTAATGTGTATCAGAAATAGTGTGTCCAGCAGGACCAGGGCAGTGACCATCCCTTGTACTCAGCACTGGTGAGACTGCACCTTGAATCCTGAGTTCAGCTTTGGGCATCTCACTGTAAGAAGGACACTGAGGTGCTGGAACATGTCCAGAGAAGGGCAGAAAAGCTGGGGAAGGGTCTGAAGCACAAGTCTTATGAGAAGCAACTGAGGGAGCTGGCATTGTTCAGCCTGGAGAAAAAGAATGTTCAGGGTGACCATATTGCTCTCTACAACTACCTGAAAGGAGATTGTAGCCAAGTGGGGGTTGGTCTCTTCTCCCAAGTAACAAGTGATAGGACAAGAGGAAATAGCCTGCGGTTGTGCCAGGGGAGGTTTAGATTGGATATTAGAAAAAATTTCTTCCATAAAGGGCTGTTAAGCATTGGAACAGGTTGTCCAGGGAGGTGGAGGTATTTAAAAGACATGTAGGGACATGGTTTAGTGGTGGACTTGGCAGTGTTGGGTTAACAGTTGGACTTGATGATCTTAAAGAGTTTTTCCAAACTAAATCATTCTATAATTCTAAAACACACATCCCTGAGTTCCTCAGATTGAAGGAGTTCCTCTTCAGCAGGAAGGACAGCACCAGGTGCTCAATTTGTGGATTTTTTGTCTCTCTCTTCTTGGTCATTGTCTTTGCTAGTGTTAATGCTATGCTACGTATTCCCTAAGTCCATTAGCTCCTACATGCACATTGTCAATGCACACTAGGCTTTATCAGTCTATGAATATCTGTGAAGCCAATGAAATCACATTTTCTGGACATCTCACTGATTCTGTCTGACAATTTCATATCAATAGCAACAATACCATTATTGTTATAGTTCATATAACAATACTGGTTTGGTATTTAATTCCAGAACATTTGACTTCACGCAGCTCTGAAATCAGTAAACTGCTATATTAGTTTATTGTAGCATTTTTTATTTTTCTAGAGTTAAAAGAAATAACAATTACAGAAATCAAATAAAAACAACCCTCCTGCCTCAGAGTCCACATTATGCATCAATAGGACCACAGAGATGCCCCTACACTCAGTTAAACAGCATGAGTGAACCAGGTCAGTATATTTTCAGTGGATTTCACAACTATTTCTGTCAGCAGAAGAACATGAAGGGTTCCAGTGGTGCTCAGGACTTGCAAAACATTGCGGTCACAGTGCTTTCAGCCTCTATCTTAACCTAATCCTTCGTTACTTTAGTTCATATAACTTTTTACTCTCACTCTACATCCATCCAGTGGTTTCACCCTGCCTCTTTGAGTTCCTTCTGCTTAATTCACCATTTTCTACCTGTCCCTTCAGGCTTGGCTCCTAATCCCTCTGCTTCCTCAGCCTGAGGAAAGAAGCAAGAAGGAGCACTGAAAGCACATCAGAGTGTCTTTGTCTGTAGTGCTCTCTAGCCATGAAGGAGAAAGAAAAGGGGGAAGTCTGGTTCAACCAATGTAGTCTTATTGTAGGTTATCCTTCATATAAACAGAATATGTTGACTTAGCTGTTAAACTATTGTACATTTCCTCACTTTTCAGAAGATTGTGATTAAAAGAAAATAAAAATTTAAAAATGAGATCATCAAAAATCATCTTTCTGAAACCAGAATGACTCTCTTAGTAGAACTCTGCTCCCAAATCTAGAGCACAGGAATGGTGAGGTTCCTAGTTTAAGAACTGTTTTCATGTGGGTAAAACCATATGCAGATTTCTCAGGTAGGACAGAGGTTTTAGTCTTCTTTGGTCTCCCCTCTGCTCTCCAATAACACCAGGGAAAGTAGTGAGCATTTCCCTCATGATGTGGCTGCTCAGTTGTGTAGCATTCCCAGTCATGTACTGGTTATAGCTGCTCCTGAGTAAAACATTCTCTTTTCTTTTTTTGAGAAACGGTTAAGCTATTTTTGTTCAAGTTTTCAAAAGAAGTCTTCTGCCTGCGGCAGAAATTCAGCATAAGAAATTTCTGCCCAAATCATTAAAGAATGGCAGAGTTACAAACTACTGAAAACAGATGGAGTTTGCCATAAGAAATTGCAGATGCCATCACTTAACGGCCTTATACTCTCTGAGCATTTATACTGTAACACATATTCAAATGTGAATGTGAAGCACCACTCAGCAGAGTACTTGTTTCTCTTACCTTTTATATTCTCTGAGAAAAAATAATAAAAATACAGGTTTTATGGCTGCAATAATGATCTTCAAGAAATGTATTTCCAAGTAGCTAGAGGCTGTTAGGTCAACCTTCATCTATGCAATCAGATTACACAACCTTCCTTACCTCAATGTCATTATTTCTCACAAAAATCAATAATTACTTCATCCTTACTTGCTGTTTTAGTTCAGCCTAACAGTGCAAACAGCACAGAAGAACACAGAGGCGGAGGGGTCTGAACAGAAGAAAGGTAATGGAGTTAATTTCTAGAAGGAAGTGTCATACAAACAGAGAGCAAAGACCTTTCAATCCTTAACTAAAAAGGCAGTAATTATACATTCTGGGGTGGAAAATCTATTATAAATGCCATTTGTAGAACAAAATCTAGCAGTAACTCTTGCTGGTTTATAGTAGTGCAAAGGGAAGAGGTAGATATTCTAATAATCATTAGATATAAAGAGAGACATTATGAATGAAAGTCAGTTTAGCAAGAACCACGAGATAAGACATTAGAACCTTGGTATCTTATTGGTGAATTCATTTTTTTAATATCAACTTGGATTAAACTAGGGGACAAATTTAGGATTCAGGTCAACAAAGGAACAGCTGTGCATTTCCATTTTTATTTGATTTATATTGTTCCCAATCAATTTCATACAAGAGAAGCACCTTCTGGTATTACAAAGGCTCATTATAGTGAATTAGAGTGGCTCCACGGAAATAAGTACTTATATTTGTTCAGAAGTCACACACAACAGAAGAAAACAAGCCAGACTCTCTCTACATCTAGTATCTAAAGCAAGACATCAGTGGCTACAGATAATTTGGGAAAACAACTATTAAGTTTTAAACCAAAGAAACTAATTTCGCCTCACAAAAACAAACAAACAAACAAACCAAACAAAAACCCCCAAAAGTAACCTCTTGATCTCAGGAAAAGTATTCGTCAGCAAGGCCTGCCTCAATGGCTTGACTTTCTCTGTTAGTATTGCCAGATGGAACCCACACCACTAGGGAATGGTATGAATTCTGAGAGACTTCTTTTTTGTCTCTTCACATTCTCTGGACATATCTTCAAAGGAGATTAATGTTAGACCTAGCCTCTAGACCAAGATTTAACAGTAAATGAAGACTGACTTACTCCTATTACTGTAGTTCAGCCAGACCATTTTGGGTAAAATTCAGGCCTCACTGCATTTAGCGGGAGATTTCCTACAAAGATGAAGCCAGGATTTCATCTCAGCAGTCTTCTCTGTTCTTGTGTAGGAGAACTGAATACAACTAGGCAGAGATGATGCATTGTTCTTTACAGTCTGCACCTGTGTCTAATTTAGTCTTGCAGCTAGAGCTACACAGCAAAGTAGTTGACAGCTACTAGAGAGAAGAGTCTGGAAACTGTCAACTCAGAGGGATTCTTTTAGAGCTCTCACTTTTCAGAGTAAGTTCTTTTCTGTTTAATCAAAGGAAAAGTATTTTTGTTAAGAAACTTGACGTTCCAAATAAGAGTGCTGTTAAGCCAGGGAATGAAAATACGAAATCGCTGTTTGTTACCAATGCTGTAACTGATCTGCGAAAGCCTTCACAAACACAGCAGATGCAGACTGCTAAATCCTTCCACTTCATGACAGCACTGAACCACTGACGGAATCATGCTTTCCATAGAGAGGATTGAGCAAGCACCAGATATGTAAAGCATATATGATTAGCAAACGAAGCAGATGCCATGTTCAAGCAATAATGTAATATTGTATAGTCAGATAAAACTTCACATGTATATACACAAAAAAGGTAGATTCTATACATTCACACTATTGTATTAAATCTTGAGTGGTGACAGGTCTGACGGTATGGCCTAAAACCAAGGCAACATTCAAGTTGTACAACTGTTTGTGTACACGTGCATACACGTATACATGCAACAAAACTAGCCTACCCATAATTATGCACAGAGATAACAATGTTTCCATTATATGTTTCACAGAAACAGTTTGAAAATCAGTAAATATAGTTTTCTGTTGCTGCGAGTGGAAAGTTGGAGGATGAAGTCAAGGCTGAATTTGAAGTTTTGGAAAAGTTGATTAATTCAGAATTTTAAGGCAATGTTCTAAAAAGCAAAAAATTTTATAGACAAATGACTCAGAAAGGGCTGAAATTTAAAGCATTTTGCTTGACAGGTGTATATATACACACACACACACAGAGGCAAAAGGATGTTCACAGTGGGAGATTACCATGAATGTATCATGGCTAGGCTTTGAAATGCTTCATTATTTTCAGCATAGCATAAAACCTATTTAGCATTCAGGTGATAGTTTTAAATAGCAACAGATAAGCAAGTGATTATTACTGTTTATTAATTTTTGTATAGATATGACAGAGAATATCAATGTAGTTTTCTAATTTAATATCCCAGAGTGCTAAGATACATTCATAAATTATTCCATTGTTATTTTGCCTCACTGGCGTTTTACTATGTTCCAGCAGACCTTCTTGTTACTTAGCCTACCTTTAGCCTCCAGCATTTGCAATCTTCAGCTTACAAGAAATTAGGGTAATATCCATAAAAGGATGTTTTAATTTAGTTTATCCTGCCTTAGACCAAGAACGCAGGTTCATAGACCTATATTAGGTACTTAGAATAGAAATTATACTCAACTAATACTCTAGCCAACAAGAAATTCTGAAAATTGTGAGATTTCACCTCTCATAAGTGTTTAAAGCACCTGACACTGAGCTGCAGAAATGCATGTAGGTCTAGATCAACATTCATAATATCTTACGGGGGCTTAGAAGTCTAAGTTGTCTATGTTTAAACAGATGCTTAAATTGCACTGTAATGACTACCCTTTGGGATAACTGTTCAATGCTGAAAACACAAATGGGAGATTTACTGGAGCAAAATTCTCACAGCCACATGGACATTGAGATATCTGAAAACTGAAGTACAGGCGATAAAGACAGTGGCTTGACTCTGGCTTCTATCTCTCTAATGCTCTCTCATCATCCTTTTACTGGTGCTGAGATTCAAGTCGCAATTGGATTTTTCTTGATACTAGGCATAGCTCTTTATCGTGAAAGCTTCAGCCTTTCACAAATTATTCTAAAATTTACTACCGAGCTTTTACATAGATCCAAGAGCACTACCTTTGGCTGAAACAAGTGAGTTTTGAAATCTATTTTTGTAACAGCACCCTTCACAAAAACCTCACATCTACGCCATGCATGTGCCAAAAGTCACTCCGGAGTGAGCTGGTTCAAATTCCTCTGGAAGTTCAAAAGGACTGAATACCGAGAGCAGAGGTGAGGGGCGGCACTGGGGCACAAGGGCCTATGAGCGCAGCGGGATGTAAGAAATCAGAGGTAGGAAATACCTTTGGCGCACGCATCTACCTCAGCCACCGCTGCCCACGCCTCGCTTTCCAGGCTGTTTTAACTGTTTCCACCCATGGAATTCAGCGTCTCTTATAGAAAGAAAACGAGCCGTCCGCGTAGCTGACGCCCCAGCCCTCCCGACTGAACACACCGGGGTCTCGGGCCATCGCCGCCCTCTCTGGCCGGGTCCCCGCACCGCTGGGGCGCAGCCGGGGCCGCGGGAGTCCCTGCCGGTATCCCCGCTATCCCACGCCCCGGCAGCGCAGCAGGACCGGCCCGTGCCCGCCCGGCACTGGTTTCCGGCGGGACTTTGTGCGGCGGCGCTTTCCGTTCCCCGGGCTCGGCCGGGCCGCGGCGGCGGTCCGTGTGCCCGCGGCTGTCCGTGCCTGCCCGCGGTCTCCATGCAGTCTCGGGTGCTGTGCCTGGGCGGCGGGCCCGGGGGTCCCGCTGCGCGCAGAGTCCGCCTGCTCCTACGGCAGGTGCTGGGCGGCGGCGCGGCCGCGGCGCGGTGCAGCCGCCCCGAGGTCAGGGCGCTGCATAGCTCAGGTAACCAACCACCCCGGGCCCCCCCTGGTCCGGCCCCCGCAGCTTCCCCCGCTGCTCCTGCCCCGGCCACAGCGCCCAGCGCTGGCACCGCCGCGGGGTCTCGGGCAGCCGCGCTCTGCTCGCAGCCAGGCTCGGGGGAGGCCGGCAGGAGGTACCGCCCCGTGGACTCGGGTTTGTCCGGCCTGCGCTGCCGCCCCTGTGCCGCAGCTCGTGAGTGTGGCGGGTCCGGAGAGGGGCGGCCGAGCTGGTGAAGGGTCTGGAGCACAAGTCCTGTGAGGAGCGGCTGAGGGAGCTCGTGGTGTTGAGCCTAGAGAGAAGGAGGTTCAGGGGTGACCTTATCGCTCTCTACAGCTGCCTGAAAGGAGGTTTTAGCCAAATGGGGGTCGGTCTCTTCTCCTGACCAGCAAGTGACAGCACAAGAGGGCATTGCCTCAAGCTGCGCCAGGGGAGGTTTAAGTTGGACATAGGGAAGAATTTCTTCACAGAAAGGGTGATTAGATATTGGAGTGGGCTACCCAGGGAGGTGGTGGAGTCACCGTCCCTGCAGGTGTTTAAGAAAAGACTGGACGTGACATTCAGCGCCATGGTCTGGTTGACGTGGTGGTGTTCAGCCATAGGTTGGACTTGATCTCAGAGGTCTTTTCCAACCTGGTTGATTCTGTGGCATGAGTGTAAATGGCAGAGTTCAGTCACAGGCTTGCAGGGATGCTTAATGTGGCTCGTCAGTGTCTCGTCCCAGTGTTTCATCCACAGTGAAGCAAGGAACAGCCCCGCAGCCTGTACCTATGATAACAGCTCTTCTCTGTAGAGCATGTTACATCTTACCATACTTTCTGTCTCTGCATCGCGTGGCTTCGTCCCTGCGCTGAGGCAAAGCCTCAGTGTTTGTGTCAGGGGCTACCGAGGCTGGTGCGTGTCAGAGCGTGCCTGCAGGGTATGGTAATGAAATAGAGCGCTGACCTTGAGCTTGCAGATGCCATGAATGATGACCTGAACTGCCCTGGTATATCCTTTGGTGACCTTTGAGACAGGTGACAGGCCTGTGCAGAGTAGAAGTGGTGTTTGGAAAGGGTGACCCGTGCCTGTGGTAGCTGACACTTTTTAGGATGAATGCCAAAAGCAACAAAGCTCCTAAATACAGAGCGAGTGATGAGTAGCTGTAAATTAGAGAGATAGAATGACAGCAAGTGATTCTGATGGTGGAGTACTTGCTAACACTTTTAATTACACCCCTTTAATCCCATATCTCTTAATTTTATTATTTTTTAATGTTTATTAGTTGACCTGTTAATTTCTTTGCTTAGTTTCTCAAAAGTTACTCAAGAGGAAAGTCTTTGAGGAATAGATAACCATAAAATTCCTTCAAGAATTTTTGAATAGAAAATATTTTAATTGTGAAAAGGACTAAAAAACAGGATTATTTAGCATCAAACAAGTGAAAGGGAATAAGTTAACAATGAATGAAACAAGCACCTGAAGAAGGTTGCTCAGCACTTTTCAGCCCTTTGTTGGGATGAGTAACCTTAAGAACAAGAAATTTAGCAACATGAAAAGTAACAAATGCGACATTACTGAAAATACTTCATAATTTTAAATGTGCTATGGCATGTAATTGAGTTTAACTGAGCAATATTCATGAATACACTTTATATGTATATGAATAGTAGGAGTACTCCCAGTTACAATCAATGATGGTAAGAGTTTTGGTAAAAGATTTAAGTCTCAAAGCTCTAGACAACCTTGTAGCTTATTAAAGGCAGGCTAAGAGATAATATTAGGGATATTTGCCCCCCAACACCTTAGACATCTCATTCTTTATAGTGCTTCCTGTGTTTCTGTGTATTTGGGACCCTGATGGTAAAAATACTGTTTTTTTTTCTTGTTTTGTGTTCTTTCTTTTTTTAATTAATTTTTAAAATGTTTGCATGTCCTCTTGCAGACCCTAGCATTCTTATGAGGACACTGAAGTTGCAAAGAGGTGATCTGAAATTTTTTCTACCATATGTTTTTGCACTTTCCATGCAGCTGCTGTAATTAAAAGTCTTATTGTAAGCAGTGTTGAGGTTGCATGTCTCTTCCACAAATAAACAAAATGTTTCTGAAAAGGCTGGAAGCTGTTAAAGAGTCAACAGCAAATTGTTGTGTACCCAGTAACTTGGATCTGGCATCCCTCCCAAATTGGATTTACTATCTGTCCTGGTACCTTTTAAGTCTAGGAGAGAAACTGTTGCCGAATTTTCTCCTGCTATATGTGAAGAAGCCATGCTTAGCCTTTTCGGCGCTGTCTGAAAAGTGAATGTAGCTTGCTGGTTCAGTGGGGGCCATGGAGGAATTGCTAGACCTGTCTAATGGTAAAGCTTTAGAGAAGTTTCAAAGTGAAAGAGACTTCGTGACTAAAGGGTAATGGGAATATTTAGGAAGAGTTTGGGTTTGCACAACTTATTTAATGAGGGAAACAATTTATAGTAGCAAATGTTGTAGAAGGCTGACTGCCAAAATCAGTTCTAATGCAGGTTTCATGTTTCCTTCTAAAAGATTGAAAAGAATCAAGACTGCAGAGTTACTTCTGATGAATTATTTTAAATGCAGTATGAGCTTAACAAAGTGAAGTTGTACATAACTCAGTTCATTATTATTTAATTATTTTAATCTATACGTAATATGAATATTTAAAAAAATCCTGACAGAATACACAGATTCAGAGGTGCTTTAAGGGGTTTGTGGGAACAAATGCTGAATTTGATGTAAACTGAAGAGCTGGAAAAATAAAAATCATTGCCAGTCAACTAGTAGAGGCAAAGGAAGGTCTCTCATATGCTTTGCTGCTCAATGTACAGTAAGTAACTTATACTGTATAGTATATATATAGTAGGTACATTTACTGTTTTCTGCAGCTCTGCCTGTTCAGGTTCTCTTCCTGTGCTTTCCAAAACCTGGTCAATTGCAGTTCATAGTCAAACCTGTGCTTAAAACCCAAAAGATCTCAGTAATACGTGTGGGAGTAACTGCTGAGTATAACACAGTCACTTCTAAAAACTGTGTCAGACTTCAGAATCCTAAAATGTTAATCATTGATGTACTGAATCTAAGTGACTGTGGTAAAAATTGATAGATAATCTGAAAGAAGATGATGAATTGGACCGTGTGTGGGTTTTTTTTCTGGTTCTGTCACTGTGTAAAGACTAAGGAACTGGTGGATGGTGGGTGTAAGTGCTTTCCAGCACATCTCCTTTTCCAGCTTTACCTGTGTCATTATCTTTGTTGAAGTTCACATGTTGGCAGCTGGGAGTGTGGTTCTGGCAATATTTTTTTTCACTGGCAAAACTTATTTAAGAAACTTCATTCTTTCTTGCCTCTCATAACATTCCTGTAATTGTTCGTTGCCTCCGTAGTTGTACAGGGAGTTGTATGGGGGCTGCATTGTGGTGACTGAAACGATTCCAGGGATTTGATTTACGGTGAGGCCTTATGAACAGCTGTTGCGTCAGCGCAACTGAGAAGGCAGCAAATGGAGATGGGAATTTTCAAAGTTGTCTGAAAGTTGGCAGATTTATGCCGACTTAGGTTCAAATTATTCTAACATTTAAGAGAGAAGAGACTGGTGGTAGAAAAATAGTGTATTTTATTAGATATGCAGATATAGCTGGAACAAACGGATGAGCTGTCAGGCAGGTAAGTTGTATAGTCTTTGGTAGGGTTTCACTGTTGTTCCATGAGTGGATGTTAGTATATTGTTTCTGAGTTTTATTATTTAATAGTTGTTCAAAATTTAATTTTTCCTGTTAAACAACTGTTACAGACCTGATACATACTGGTGTGTTCTACAAGTCCTGCCCATTTTAATGCATAAAATTGAAGTTGTACTCGCTTGGCAAACTCAGGAACTCAGGGTAGTAAGAGATGCCACAGTGAATTTAAAAGCTGTTTTGTCAGTTTTGGGGAGCTTTTCTGTAAATGGGAAGTTTTAAAAACGATCATGTTGATTTTCAGTTGTAGATTCTTTTTAGTTTAAATACACTGTTGAAATTATACTAATGTATTTGTTACCTAAGCTCTGTTTAGAATACATTGATAGTCTGGGTTTTTTTTGCACCGAGTAAACTGTACTTCAGGAATCTTCATACAGTTTTAAAACACTCTGAGCTAATTCTTCACATAAGTAGCACTGGCTATAGAAGATTTGAAAGGGAACGCTGGCGATGGGGTAGGCATCTGTTACCCTGTGACTGAGAGTAGCTAGTTGATATGGCTTTATACAGACAGCTATCAGAAACCTCCCACTCGGGCTTTCATGCTCATGGGGGATTTCAGCCATGCAGAGGTCAGCTAGGAGAGCAATGTGGCATTGTGTATGCACTCTTGGTACTTTGTGAGCTGTGGAAATTGGTGGAAATTTTGTAACACAGATGCCAGAGACGCTGGTCAGGGTTAACTCTTCACTTCATGTGCTTCTTTCAAGTAGGAAAGAATTGTGACCAGTTTGGTCATAGGTGGGAGGCTGGATTTCAGTGACCAGAACGTGGTTGAGTTGCAGATCTGGAGGAAGGCTGGGAAGGTAAGCAGCAGAGTTAGGATCCTTTGATTTATGGACCGCAGGTTTTCACTTACTCAGGAAATTGGTAGGTAGAATCCTTTGTGTAACAACCACAAAGAGGAAAACTGCACAGGAGAGCTTGAAGATTTTTAAAGAAAACTTAAAGATGGCTCAGGAATGAACCACTCCACAGCAGCAAGAGGCCTGCTTGGCCAAGCAGGGAACTTCTCAATGAACTACAGTACAAAAAGGGAGCATACAAAAGTCCAAATAAGGACAGACCACGGAAGTGTAAAAGCACAATTTGGTGTGTAGGGACAAAATCCCTACCCTCTTGTCAGAGTGCAGATGTTAAGTCTGGAAGGACTCTGATAAGCTTGAGAACTGTGTCATGGGTTTAATCTGTGAAAGTTGAAAAGGAAGTATGAAGTTCTTCCTCTGGACTAAAGTTTTGCTATGTGCCACAGGGGAGGGACTGGCTGAGTAGCAACTTTGGTGAAAAGGCTGTGGGGTTGCAGTGTATTGTAATTGAACATATTGTAGTTGAGTATGAGCCAACACCTCATAGCAATTAAGGTGAATCATAGACTGGACTACATTAGAAGCATGGGCAATAGCAAAGGGAGAGTTCATCTCTAGCACTGGTGGGGCTCTGCCTGGAATGCTGAGTCCAATTGCAGGTTCCATTATTTTAGAAGATAATGAGAAACTGATGGAGTCCACTGGAGAGTTACCAAAATTGTGAGGGACCTAGAGCACCTCACGCTGAGGAGAAGCTGAAGGATGTGGGTTTGTTTGTTTTGCAACAGGCCTAACAGAGGAGAAATCTGTTGGCAACTTAACAATTATAATTACAAAAATGATTAAGTCTAACTCTATAGCAGCAGATAATATATCAAAAGGCAGTCATCACAAACTAGGGTCTGGGAGGCTTGAACTGGACAGTGGGACAAACCTTTTTGTTAGGGGAATAGTACAGCAGGGGAAGAGGTTGGCTAGAATGGCTGTGGAACATCTGTCCTTGAAGGTTTTTGAGATTCAGTCAGACAGAGCCACAGCTCATCAGATCTTGTCTTGGAGGTTAAATGATGTTGAGCAGGGGGTTGGAGAAGATCACCAGTATTTCTGAGGTGTTTTGGTAATTGATGAAATGGACATCTTAGCACTTCTTTCACGTGATAAGTGTATTATGAAGAGATATTCCGAAATTTGTATACCAAGTCTATGGGAGATCATCATGCTGTTAAACATTTAAGACCGACTTTTCACATCATCACACTTTTGTAATTGAGCACTATCAGACTTCCCTACCTTCAAGGTATGCTATTGGCCCAAACAAAAAAAAGCTCTCTGCTAAGTAAGGATTGTGAGCTTTCTACATGACTGGATGTCAGATAAGATTCCATGCTCATGTTGTTGATTTTCTACTAATGCAGAAAAATGAAGGAAAAGATTCACTTCCTGGAGTAAATACCAATATTTTGGTTTAATGATGCTTTGGATTTTGATTAGTAAAGACAATCATTAGCCTGAAACAGACAATTGAAAACTCCAGCGTTAACTTCAAAACTAAAAATTAAAAAAAGAGGAGGTCTAACAAGAATGTTGAGTAGAAATAGAGTAGTATTCAAATTTTATGTTTGAAGTAATTATTTTGGTTTCTTAGAGGAAAAGACTTGAGGTCATAAAAAAGGGCAACTGGAGTGGATTTCTTTTGTTAGATTGGAGATAGGTTTTTTTGTGTAAACATTCATCTATTTTGACAGCAGCAGCTGTCAGTCTGCAGTGTCCTGTTGGCAGCAGCTGAGCTTCACCTCATCTATATGTGAAAGCAGCGGTGGTCGAGGAACAAACCTAGTGAGTGCAGGGAATAGGTTTCTGTCCCTCCCTCCTTGTGTTTGGGAGGTTGCCCGTACTGATATGTGATGCAGAATAGGTGACAGTGTTGCTCAGTGACTGTATAATATTTGCAGCCATAAAGATAGCCAATAAGAGCTGCTATGAAATGAAAGAAATGAGTTGGCTCTTCAAGAACAAGTGAGGGTGGACTATCTTTTCTGTTTCTTCATGGAAATATGCTGGATAAATATCAATTAAAAGCATAGGGTTTTTTTCCTCCTTTCCTTCACTTTAGAATGAACTGAAGACCTGGAAATATACATTTGAATATAATACAGATTTCAGACTTTCCTTTAACAGGTGTGATTTTCCCACACAGAAATTCATATTAGCAGAGCTTAGCACCTTCACAGTTTTAATGTGCTCTTGCTGTTGTTGACTTTTGAAACCAGATGGATACTCTGTGTACAAGTGAATGTGTAATATACCAAGATGATTGTTAGAGTCCATTAACCTCACATATTTTCAGGACTAAAGAGGCCAAAAGGCAATAAATTCAGTGACCTAAAAACATAATGTTCCTGAAGCTTCATTGTAGTGTCTTCTAAAAACCCTCATAATATAAATATAGTTTACACATAAGACTGGAACTATTTGTGTTGTCACTTAAAAAACTAAATACATGTACAGATCTGTTCAGGGTGGGGTTTTTTGCAGTAGCATTTATTTAAAAATGGCCTTTTCAGATGTATTAATTTCCTTTTTTCTTAATGTGTTATTTTACCAGAAAAATGGTGAGTAGAATAAAACTTTTTTCTACTTTGTAGTTGAGATGCAACCTGTTTATCTTCAGATATTACCAGTCTTGTTGTAAATAATTTAAACAGCAGTGTCTTTTCAGCATATAGGAATGAATAGTAGGATTAGGGAATAGTCTTGTGGGAGGTGGAGAGGAGAAGAGGGATAGTTGGTGTGATAATTACTAGCTTTCAAATAGAAGACCAGTCAAACATGCCAAGTGCACAGTAAGACTGCATGTTCGAGAAGCCTTCTTTCTGAGATTCTAAAATAAAATCATCCACAGTGCGTCAGAACAAAGGTCCATCAAGTCTACTATTCCATATTGAGAACAGTGAGTAGGAGATGCGAGGGGAGAGTAAAAGCACAGGGTGTTGTTCATGCAGGGGTGCCCTTCCAAAGTGCTTTTCCAGCCTCTGGCTGCCTCCTCTGCATCTCAGGGGCTTGGAGCTAGAGATGCTGCCTTTCTATTCAGTAGCCTAGGCCACAGTGGACTGAGTAGAAAAAATAGGCCTGCACACCTGAAGAGCCCTTCCTTCTCAGTTACTGTAAAAAGCAGATATGGATATTGATATTGTTCCTGTCTTAAAGTGTAGGTCTAAAGAAGAGAACATCAGGTTCAGTGCACTGCAGTTACTGTGCATGTTTGAATTTCCATATTGCCAGAGATGCAATTCACACCTTTCTATTCCGGATGCAGGAGAAAGAGCTCATTGCATGTATTGAGGCTGTTTTCATATCTGCTTTTTTTCACAGAGTCTCTTCAGAGTCCTGTTATTGAGTCGTGATCTTTATGTGCTGCTAATTTCTGACCCATGTTGCATGGGCTCTTAAAAGACCTGCTTTCTCTGTATTTTGTCTGCCCCGTGAATGAGATGTCCCCTTTATCTTTTGGGTTCTGGCTTATTTAATGCTTGTCTTGTTTCGGTAGCCATACCTCTTTGTGTACCTTGGGCACTGTCTCTCACTGTTTTCCCCAAAGACTGTGGTATCTAAGATTACTGTTTTCTGGGTGGGAAACAAGAAAGCAGGAGCATATCTCCACTGCTTGCCTAAGCAAGCCTTATACAGGCTACAAAGTCTCCATCACAAACTCCTGTGTGTATAGCCCTTGTCCGCAGTAGTGTGGTAGTAGCTTGTGAGATGGATTGAAGTATATAGGCTATTCCATAATTTACCACATAGTCGAATAATGTGGGATACGTGCTCTCAAATTATGAGTCTTGCTGATTTAACACCACCATTTTACTAAGAAGACTGTTATCAGTTCCTTGCCAGCTGGTGAAACACTGGAAAGAGCCTGTCTGGAATGAGATGTCTGTTCAAAGAGTTTGGAAATGCAGTGGAAATGGACTAACCAAACATGAGTTTTTAAACAAGTACAGAAGAAAAAAATTGAGAAAAGAAAATACAGTCCAGGTGGAAGTGTGTGATAAGATTAGTGGGCTAATCCTTCCTGTGCTCATTTAGCTAGGAAAATGGACTCTCCTGTCTTGGTTTATTATTGCTTGAAGTTCTGTTAAACACTGCTAATATTTTTGCTTTCTGGACAGATGCAGGCTGGAGGCAACATCTGTCACCAGGCAGCAACAAACCTATTAAAAGATGAATACCCTGACTGTATGCTAGGGATTTTGTGGGCTCAGCTCTCACCACATCTTACATATAGTTCCCTCCCAGCCCATTTTTCATGGAAGTTTGTAGAGTCCATTGATGGCTGGAATACCTGTGGGATTTTTGGACATAGTTAGATGTGTTGGTCAACTTTCTTTTGGAGTGAGTTTGAATGCATCACACTGAAGAGGGCATAGTACTCTTTGGTGCATTTGAAATGCAAATTCAGCAAAGGCCAGAAAATTAGCTATAGCCCTAGACAGCTGCCTAATTCTTAGCTTTGCCCAGCTCTGTCCAGGACCATCCCACCTCTGGGCTTTTGCACAGATCAACCAAAGAAGGGTTCTTAGCTCTAGCATGGAGAGTGGGAACTGCTTGGTGCTGCTTGCACTTAGGACCAGGGATGAATTCTTGTTCATCTTTTATATGGCAGTACTGCTGTTGCCTGTCTCCCACTTTCTGGCAAGCCATTGGAGCACTGTATTGTTGCATAAAATGTGGGAACAATAACCGGCTTACTATCTTTTGCCAATATTTTAGGGAAAAAATGGGAGCCTGATTATTTATACTTCAGAAGCAACATAAAGACCCATGTTCAGGCATGTATGTCAGGTTGTGAATCCCAGTCTTGGCAAGTCAAGCCCTTCAATTTGGGAGGAAATCAGCTATAATCCTTTCTTTACTGCTTGCTGTTTGTTGCTGTAGGTGATTCTCCCCTGGCTGCTATAAATCTAGTCCTAAATGTGTAACCTTTCCCATGGATTGTGTGAGTCATGTCAGGACCTGGGGATTCTCAGTCCTGTGAGATGAGCAGTAACATCTGGGTGTGCTGGAAGAAAATGGCTTTTGAGTGCAAAACTACAGTCACTGCTAGCTGAAAGGAGAGCTACTGTGTGTATGGAAGGAATTTTAGTTACCTCTTAATTTGGACAAGTAGCTTCTTCAGCATTTCCCTTTCTGATTCCAGCATTTGTCTTCCAAAATGTTTGACTCCTTCCACGGTGCTGTAGACTGGGTCCTCTTGGATAGAGTAGGACAAGGGGCAGATCTACAAGAGAGGTTTTAGAGTTGGATCTTGTTTGTGATCTCTGTACTTTATACTTCTTATTTTTGAGAAAAGCACAAACACAAAAGACGGTTCCAAAACTTGGCCTCAGTTCATGGAAAGGTAATGTAATCAGAGTGCTGTGGCAAAACTACACCCCTGTGCAGCAGTCTTACTCCAGTAATCCTCTCCATCCTCATGCATGCACTACAGTGTCTATTGAGCACTGGAGGTGGTGTTATCTTCAGCACCAGTCGTGGAAAAAAACGTCATTTAACTAGAGTTATTTTAGTTTCATGGTGCTTCTGAACTCATTTATATAGCCCAGATTGTCTCTTGAAAAAAATAATCTTCAGGTTTGTTACCAGTCTACAGCTCATTTTCTTGGGGTTTGGGTGTCGTGCTGGTTTTTTGTGTGACTGTTGCTGCCTTGGTGCTCACCCATCCTGACTGCAAACTAGTTTTCACTTTTGATTTTCACGAGAAAGAAAGAAGGAAGAAATTTAATTCAAGTCTATGGCTGCAGAAAGATAGATAAGACAGGCAGATCATAGTAAGAGACCAGTAAATAAACTGTCCAGATGCTCTAAGTTTGGCAAAATCCAGAGCAAGAAATGCTTGAGACCTCTCAAACCTTGGAAAGGTACCAGGTTCTGCAGCCATGTAGTCAGGGAATGCAGGAAGAGCCCACTGGCATGAATCTGTCATTTTGTACCTCCAACAGATACTGTTTCAGGCTGCTTGAAAGCTCAGGAAGATCATCACCCCTACAAGTGTTTCTCACTGCTAGTTCTGCATGCAAATGTGCTGAAGATTTAATTTCAGTAAATCAACAGTGGTAGCTGGAATGGGGTTCTACACTGAGCTTGAATTCCATAGGTCCCAACAAAGTAATGTACGGTTATAACAAAAGAAAAAACAGTCAAGGAATATAAATTAAATGCAAATTGTCCAGGTACCTGATCTGTGGAAAAGCAGCAGAGCCTAATTAATAAATACAAACACATTGGAGGCTGCTTTTTGAACACACAGTCAGCCTTACCACAGCAGGCCTATGTTTTTAAATTTAAGGACCTTAGGCTCTTAGAAAGTATCTGGAGTATCTGAGAACTAAAAGACTTCTTTTCTTTTTTTTTTAGGTGATACTGTCACTATTGGAGATGTGTCTTTTAAACTCAAAACACCGAAGAACCCAGAACTTGTTCCACAGAACTACAGTAAGAATCTGCTTTCTTTTTGAATGAGGTTCAAGACTTTATTCAGAAAACTTCTACTCACTCAGTCACCCCACAGACTTTACTGAAATTATCTAAGAAATATATTTTGAAAAAGCAGGAAATTTGGAGAAGGCTGTCTTTGCTGAGTGTATCTCTGGTCAGCTGATTGTATAGGAATCTCTTAACTTTGAATGTAACTTGTTCCGCTGGTCAGTAGGATAGTAAAAGGATCATTTGTGTATATGTAATTATTTTGTTGAAAAGGGTTCCTATCCAGAAATTACTTCTAAAAATAATCTCAAATTGTTTGGTCATAAAACTGTGGCAGTTTAGAATTATCATTCAATTGCAATGTAATTATATGTCCTAGGAGTTTGGCAGATGTATGGTGTTTTTCTGCTGTGATATTTAGTATTCCCAGACTGTCATGTGATTGTTGTCAGCAAACATACAGATCTTCGCAATCCATCAAGTTAATGAGAAGTCAATTGCATAGTGATGAAAAATGTTGTCAAATACAAAAGACACAGCTAGTTACACACATTACATGACAATACACATACATGTACTTACAATTAATTCGCATTATGTTTTGATACCTTATTAAAAATGTCTTGGATTTGCAGCCATCCTTATTTCCTGATTGTTGATTGAGAATACACGCTTCTTGAGCTTTTTCTTTTGCACCATGGATCAGCAAGTGAATCATGCTTGTGTTGTGGCATTTCGTAGTACAGTACAGGAAAATGTTTCCTGAGGATCCAAAATGATCAGTTGCTATTTGTTCAACACTTTCACATATAGGCTGCTGGATGTCCAAAATGCAAATTAAAAAACACTCACCAAAACCTGATTTTCCATTCAGATAAATTTGCAGACCAAAACCAAGCACAAACGACATTCTAAAGGGGTATGCAAGTCTTATACTATGCATAGACAAGGACAAACACTAAGAACTCCCAGTTACTGTCCTTGCTGGGCTTGAAAAGTTCTATAGATGAATAGTGAGTGTAGCCATTCACGTGAAGTGGATTTGCTTTCCAGTATGTCTAAATTCATTCCATGACATTTTGACTCAGACACCAAGAAAACTGGGGCACTGGCTTTTCTTTGGCCTTTTAGAAAGATGGCATTGATAGTATCAACAAGGGACTTGCCACTGCACACCTGGCAGGATGGCAGGTAACTGCTGGGAGAAAGAGACTGAGGGCAAGAGGGATGTTACAGGTGTACAGGGAATGCTGCTGGTACAGTGTCAGAAAGGGCGAGAGCTGCTGCGTGAAAGTTTATGTCGTTTTCTTGGACAATGGTGCTGCAGTTCATCAGACAGGCAGTAGGTGATCCTGCTTGAGCGGGAGGGTTGGACAAGATGACATCCAGAGGTCCCTTACAGCTTCAACTGTTCTGTGATTCTGTGCTTCATGATTTTGTAGTAACTGTGGGATGGTAGACCTGTGTTACTACTGATATGTTTGGATGATTGTTTCTTATTACTATTCTGTCATGCAGCATTTCTTCTGAAATATTTGCCCTTTGAGAGGTGTGGCAGAAATATAGAGTTATAGAATGGCTTGTGTTGGAAGGGGCCTTTAAAGACCATCTAGTCCAACACGCCCTGCAATGAGCAGGGGCATCTTCAGCTAGGTTAGGTTGTTCAGAGAGCAATACAGAGAGGAAGGTTTGGTTTGTTTTCAGTCTGACTTGTGTGAAATCTGCCATTAGTCTGGTGGGCCAGATCACTGATCTGTATCTGGATTGTGGGCTGCTTAATTCTCATACCCTAGTAGGCATCACACTGTCACTTCCCTACCAGGTGATCTAAGGTACGAAAAATTTCCAATGCCATGTGCCAGCTCTTGCTGTTACAGGGTAGCCTATGAGGAAAGGGTTTCTTTTTTAGACTGTAATGACAATTCCCATACCTCATGAGTTCCCTGGGAATGCAGCCAAATGGTTGAGAAATGCTGCTCTGCATTATTACTTTTCGTATGCTGCTCTATATTACTACTTTTTGTAGCTCCTTAAAGGATAGATTTTTGCTTTTCACCCTTTATTTTGTATGCTTCTTTTCCATTTTGATCACAAAGGACATCAGTTGTCTATGCTAATGACTGATGTGATCCATTTCACTTATTTATAATTCTTGTAGATTGTTTTGCTTTCTGGTTTTGTTTGCTGTACTGAATGTGTTAATTTTAACAATGCCTTCCCAGTCACTATTACATGTTTTGTTCAATCTGCACTTTTCAGCAAGGTAAATGTTAACTGTAAGTTACTCTAGCAACATCTCTTTCTGAGAAGGTAAGAGAATTATAAAAGCATTTGGAAGAATGAAAGGAGAAATTTTTGTAGTTAATGATTATAAGAAGGAAAAAGTGATTGAAAACTGATAGCAAAAAGGAACATGGAACTCTACAGAATTATGAGATCTTAGCTAAAATCTGATATCAAACCAAAATGTAACATTTATTAGAGCATATATATTATTTTGTTTCTCTTTGTAATCATAACTGAAAGGAACTTGTGTCATGCTTGGGATACTCTTGTTCATCAATATTGTACTGACAGTAAGATTACTTAAAGTACAAAACTTTGCTTGTAAACTTAACTATTAAATGAGTTAAAATTTAGTACAGTAAAATACTAATGTATTTAATAGCATAAAATATAGTTCAAATACTTAAATACAGTTTCTTGGTACATTTAAACTTAGGAATTTTTTTTATCTCTCAGTGTTCAAGTTCTTTGGTAATGTTACTATGGAGAACAAAGTTATATTCCTGAAGTGAAGTAGGTTGTATTCACTCCATATCGATTATCATCTCTTTATGAGATACTTAGAGAGCATGTGCATTACTTAACACATCTTTTTGTTCTTTTAAGAGCAGTTTTTGTTTTTCTATGCGAATGCTGTAGATACAAGTTGGTTTGGTGTAAAACAGATGAACACAATTTATGCATGTATGTACTAATTTATAAACTAAAATGTCATATATTTGGAATTTTTTTTGTAATTAATATTACATTTAAATGAGAAAGGTACTTACATGATTTCTTTTAAACTAAGACTAGAAATAATTAGATTATCTGCATAAGTGGGAAATATCCCTGAAAAGGTCTCAGACATTGCAATGGTTGTAGTGGAGTAAGAACTAATAGGAGGGAATTGAAGCAGTTACAGTTCATTTATTAGTATCGCATATGATATTGTTTTCTAGCCTATCTTTTGTGTAAAATAAAATGTTTCCGCTTTTTTCTTCTACCACATAAAAGCCGTGTTAAAATGTGATGCTGTTGAAAGTGCATATCTATAATTTGCAACAGATTTTAGGGATGTTATAACTTATTCTTAACTCAGCATTATTATTCTAGGCTTAAAAATAGCCTTAAAAATCTGAAGAAATCATAACACAATGAGGAAGGTAAATGTGTTAAGTACCTACAAAACTTCACATTTGTCATTTTGTCACATAATTGCTACAAAAATTTATTTTTTTTTTCACTTTATTATATTTTGCAGAAACAGATAGGATAGGTATTGCTGGTTGCCCTATGTTTTCATGTCTTTGCTTTTCAGGTTTTATGCTAGATGCCTAGCAAGTTCTGTATGAAATATTCCATTTTATGTGTTAATGTGAAATATTAATTTGTTTTGCTGTTGTTGACAAATGCCTTTTTCTTGGAAGATGATAATTAAAGGTACATAAAATCTGAATTCTTTTTAAAGGTGACAAGCAAAAATGAGTCATACACAAGGGAATTTTATTAATGGTATTTCTGTCATAACTGTCTGATACATTCTAGAAAGAGGGCACTTATTTTTGCACTGCTCATTCTTTTATCAGTAAAAATAAACCCTATATTTTTAAAGTCTCGCCATGCCTGAAAGCACGATTGTATCTTTAATTTTACTTTGGAGAAATTTTGTATGACTTTCTGTGATAGTTTAGTTCTGAAATTGAATTGCAAGAATGCACATTATTTTTTTTTAATGTTGAATTCATGTCAGTGCACTGCTTTCCTTAATGGTTTCTGGAAATGTTATGAAAATGACATTTCATGTATTTATTAATTTTGACAAAACGATTCCTAACACAGCTCTTCCAGGACACTTTGTTCGATGATGGCAAATCCTCATTAAGACAGGAAAAGGGATGTTCTCTTGCAACAGGGCTTTGCTGCTCTGTGAAGGTGCAAGTGCATTTGAGAGACTGTAGTCATGTTACATGCAGCTGCATTGAATTGTGGAAGATTAATTTCAAACAGTGCATGGTTTTGTGCCAGATGTCCTGAGTCTTAGTACCCTCTTCAATGTGTGATCAAAAGGGATGTGCATGTCTCCAGGGGATTAAGTTAGAAATTCTATTAGTTTTTTTTCAGTTGAAATATATGAAACAGTGATTGTCGTGAGGAATTTAAGCAGAATGTTTGTGCGTATAATAATGAGATACAAAGAAGGTAGCACTAAATGGATTTCTGTGCTTGAAATTGTTCTACTGTTGAGGAAATTAGGATTATTTCTCTGTAATAGGCTCAGTGGTGTCAGCAGTTTCCATTTATTTATTCTTCACCGAAAGAGTAAGATGTCTCTGTGTCCTTGTCACAGGATGGCGTGCACCACATACTGAAGCCAGGGCAAGTGTACGTTCAGTTTTTGCTCAGAATAGGTTCAGATTTGCACTGGAATGTGTGTTCATTCTTCTCCGTACTAACTTTACATCTGAGTGTAAGAGTGCAACACGTTATAGAGACAGGTTGTATTGCAGTGTGACTGTAATGTTGTGCTAACAAAAGATTAAGTCGTTGCATAGTTCCTGAGATTAGCTCAGCTGGTTAGGGCATGGTGCTAATATCACCAAGGTTACGGGTTTGATCCCCGAACGGGCCATTCATTTAAGGGTTGGACTGCATGACCCTTGTGGGACCCTTCAAACTCAGAATATTCTGTGAGTACTTAATTCCTAGCCTCAGGGAAGATGTCTTCTGTTAGAGATGGTGATTATTTCAACACTACATTTCACGTAGGCTTCCAACCGTTATTTGGGTGTTACGACCTCATCCAGAATCTGAAATGGTGGTCTTTTTGTCAGTAGAGCTCTGAACATTTTACATCATTATCCCTGTTTTGTCTGTACTGAGAGTGAGGCACAGGGAGATACGGGGACATGGAAACCTACAGCAAAGGTCTAGGTGGAGCTCAGAGAATCATGTTCCGTGTGCCTCAAAGCAAGGTCAGCTGAATCTGAACCATTCCTGAGAGATGTTTGTCATCCTTGTTCTTAAGATGTGATGGTGACATGGATTTCACAACCCTCTGTACACTTTGCTCCAGTAATTAATGATTCTTTTGTGACAAAAGCTTGTTCAAATACCTCATTTAGGTCTTTTGAGGCATACTTTTAGTTCCCTTGGGTCTTATTTTATCTAGCATAACCATGATATACAGATAACTTTTTTCTTTGTGGTGGTCCTGTCTTGCATATTGGAAAACATTTATTTTCTGAACTGAATTCCAATTTATTTTGATAATTTTTCTTGCTGTTTTCTAGAGTCTCTCATACTTTTCAGTGCTGAACTGAGCAGTTGCACCTTAAAGCAGACACAGTATGTCCCTCCAGTGGGAGTCTGGGCTACAGATAAGTGCTCTGACTGTGTGTTTCTCTATGAGTTGTACATCCAGCTAAGAATAGTTTCATTTATTCCATGTTTATGTGTCACTAGGAGAAACATACTCTTCTGAATCCCATTCAGGGTCTCTTCCAGAAAGCTATTTGGTTTTACATGTTTCCTTTATATTATCTTTTAATTTACATGAAGAAATGTGATTTATCTATGTAGAACTGAAGCAACCAACTCAGAGGAATTAATCTATGAGTTTATGGTCTCATCCAAGAAGTAACTTCCCCCTTTCTAAGCCCCTGCAAAGACTCGCAACTTATTTCCTTACCACCGCAAGAACAAAAATTTTTGGAATGAAGACAGTTTCCATGAAAAATTTATGAGGAAAAGTAGTATTCCAGTGAAAACTGTCTGTGATGTAACCGCATTATAAGACTGAAAAGTCTTTGGGCTCTGTGCATCACCATAAAATGGGAAGAGCAGCAGCGTTTTACTTGCAAAGTGCTAAATGACAGTCACTGAAAGCAGACCACATAGGAGTGCCTCCCTCTTCACCTTGGCTGTGCTGCCTTCTCCACTCTCTCCTGGCCAACTCACTATCTTTCTTCATTGTCCCCCAGCCTGAACAAGCTGTGAAGTGAGTCTCAGTGAGCTAATTTAAAAAATAAAATAAAAATTCCCTTTTTGAAATGTGTTTATGTTTTTAGACAAAGACCTCCCTCCTTTTCCCCTTCTTCCGTAACTGTATTTTATGGCAGCTGCCCCCTTGCTGGATGTACTGCAGACTGCTGTGGACAGCTAAAGGACCCCCTCGGTATTCAGACAAGATCTTTTTCCTGTCATGAATTTTTTCCTCTCCTGAAAAAAAGGAGAAATTTTCAGACTCTGAGCATGCACTGTAGTGAAGGTTCAGGGTATGCAGAGGTCTTCTTTTATTCTGTTGAAAATTATGTATACTATTGTCTTCTAAGTGCCTGTTTGTTATTATGTGAATTATCAAACAGGGACACAAGTTCTGCTGTATTTTGTACTGCATTTGGAATAGATATTTTTGGGAATCAGTTCACTTAACTGTCTGAACAGTGGGAAGAGTTAGGTGTCACCTTATTTATGGGATTTCTTCTGTAGCTGGGACACAAGGACTTGCCAGAAGATACTGTCTGCTGTCTCCAGCAAATCTTATGGCTTCAGTGAGTGTAGCATCTGCCAAGAATTTACGTATGAGTGAACCAGAAAATTTCTGAGGTTAGCATAGCCATTTCAGTCTTGGTTTTATCAAAAGCTGATTTGTGGATCAAACAGGAGCAGCTGCTGTGTTTGCTTCAAAATCTACCTAAAACATTTTCTACTTCTCTTATTTGGGGATTTCTCCATTCAGCTTCAACTGCTCACTTTACAAAATGTTTGTGCAGATTCTGCTAGGTACTGTCCTACTTATCACATATTACAAATCAATAGAATGCAATTTCTTTCGCTGTCTGTCCTTGGTACACAGGAATAGCAAATTGTAGCACCAACTACTTTCCTGCATGTGCCAGATGGTGTCTTAGAGAATACACTGTAGAGGCTTGCTATGCACCATCCTGCAGATTAGGAATGTAACTATTTAACTACTGCAAATCAGCAGAGTGCCACTAAACAGATTGTTCAAACCCAGTTTGCATTAGATGCTATGTGACTCATTGGATAATTAATAAAAATTGCTGTAATATACTTGCTGATGCTTTCCTCAGTGAATTTTCTCTATCTTATAAAAGTCATAGAAAATGGTTACATGATACTTGTAGTAATGTTGACATACAGTTCCTGAATAGAGAGGAATTTTTTTCCAAGTCATGTTAGAGAAAACTTAAAAGCCTTGCAATGCAGAGAACACAGTACAAGTAGTCTAAATATATATAAATGATATACAAGATACTGTGTATGTACATCTAAGGTTGCTTTTGAAAAAGTGCTGTGCTTTGGAAATAGTTTATGTAGCATAGACTGCATGTACAAAGAAAATGTTACGTGATTTTAGAATGGCATAGCTGGAAAAATGAAGTAGGCTTAATATCTGGAACAATGTACTGAACAACTATTATAAAAATGCACTAGAGGCACATTGGCTTCATGCAGGTAGAAGTAATAATGAATATAAGATCTGTCTTAAAATTTTTGGTACCTTTAAGATAATACTTTTTGTTTGTGTGATGCTTTTCAAATTTCCACACTTGTCCGGTAGCATAGTTTGGACAGAGCAGTTCTTCTGGTGTGATGTATTACCCTTTATTTCCCAAAGAGTGTATCTAGTAGAAACTTGCCTTATTTTCTTGAAAATCTTGTCGAAAGGAAGGGATTTATTTGCGTTTGACCAGTTGTGTGTGGTACAATGTGCATTGCTTTTGGAATACAATACTGCAGTGAAGAAGAAAGTATTTTGCATTCATGTTATCTTACTATATGAAAGCCAATCCTGGGCATGCTAATGACAGTTGTTTAGAAAACAAGACAATAAAGCAAACCTGGAATGTTAGTTTACAAATTAATCTGACAACCATAATGTACGTAGGTAGATTGCTCACCTGTGTGTGTATGCTATTCCTGTTCATATTGGTGGTCAGGATATTGTAGATTTCCTTGGAAGTAGATGATTTCACATGGCTTTGCTTAGTGCCAGACCAAAGACCAAAACATTCAGTTAAAGTTTTTGTCAAAGTTTTCCTTAGTCACCTTTATGCTTGAAAAATCTTTCTTGAATGTCACACAGTCATTTAATGCTGTTTCTATGATCTTACAAAAATGAATTTTAATTCTGGTATGCAAAGTGAACTGAACCGTCTCAGAACTGAGAGGCACTACTGCTTGCTGTCCTTAACTCTGCCCTGCATGCACTACTTCCCCTGTCTCAGGAAAGCTTAAGTAGCACTGACCCTTGTTTTTTTAAATGTTGGCTTCTAATTGCAACCAGTAATCGCAGTGAAAAAAAGTTAAAAAACCAAATATTGTTTTGGAGATTTCATTACCTCTTGCTCCTTTCTTTCTGTGCTTCAGCATCCCAGTCATCACCCTTGAGCCTCCAGCTTCAGACCATCATTAGTCTTGTCAGATTGTTCTGAAAGTAACCATATACATATGTATATATAGATTAGTCTCCCTCCTGACTTGCTTATGTTCACCTTCTCTTCCTGCACTAGTGCTTCTTGCTTGTGGGTGAGAAAGAGCCAGGCTTTGCTGGGGGATATGTGAAGGACTGTTCTGGGAATATGATGCCCCTCCTTCAGTGTGCTCTTTCTGCATGATGATTTCCAGTGCTGCCAACATTTGAGTGCATATGGTAAAGGTTTTAGTTTAATTATAATCAGGTTATTGCGTTTTAAAATAATGAGTTTTATATTTCTTAGTAGAAGTAAGCAGATCTGCTTTGAGTTGTTTTTTATGATGATTTTGGAAGCTGTATGGTATCGATGTAGTGATATGGCAAGGTTTGCATTTCCGTGGTAATTCTGTGGTTTATTGTGTCAAAATATAAACAGGAATGAGTTGTCTTTAAAAAAAATAACAAATTAAGTATGTCCCTGATCACTAATCTTTGTCTGGCGCAATCACAGTATTCTTTTTTTTTTTTGAAGTTCACGATTCAAAAAAGCACTGGGATATAGGCAGGATAAATATTTTAAAAATTATTAATAATGTATTTACATTCTATTAACTGATGCTGAGAAGTCCACTCAACATTGAGTAATAAAAACACGTCTTTATGTTAATCAGTTTAATGTGAAATAAGAATCAGCAACTTTTTTTCCATTTTATGTTGATTGTTTTTTTGAAGGATGAAGTTGTGCAGACAAAAAAGCAGTGGGTAAGATAGCTGTGTAAACTTATATGTAAATTAAATTGTCTAATGGAAATTCTGTGTGGAATTCTCTGCTTTTCAGCTATCCAGCTTTAGGGCAGAACATCTTTATGTCTTCGTTTTATTTTTGAAGACAAGAACAAAAAAATGTGTGAATGGTCAGGTATCTAGCACTTTTCAAAATTTAATAATGTGTTCTTATCTTTGTGTTTCAAAGTGACAGATTCTCTGGCCCAGTCTGTAGTCCACCATTTAAGATGGATAATGCAGAAAGATCTTCTTGGCCAAGATGTCTTTCTCATTGGGCCCCCTGGACCTCTCCGGCGATCTATTGCCATGCAGTATCTGGTAAGTGTGTTGGTTTAAATTCTAGGAGACTTGGTTATTAATGTCAGTCATTCCTATACTAGACAAGTGGTAAAAAGTTAGTCCTAGAAAATCTTACAGCAAGCTACTCAGGAGGTAAATAAGTTTTTCCATAAATGTGCTTTCCAAAGTTCAATTTTCGTTATAGACAAATAGAAAGTACAGACATTTTAATACATGCTTTTCTGCTTAAACTCCAGGGGTAAAAAAAATGAGTGGGAAAACTGTGTTACCATATGCTATCACAAATGGAGAAACAGTTTGTTCTCAGCATTATGTATGTTAGAAGATTAAGATATCTGCCTACTGTTACAGACAACAAATCGTTTTTGCTTCATTACATAAAAAAACAAATGAAGGAAAGGATTTAGTAAAGAAGTATTCTGAGTAACATTTGGGAACAGTTACTGTGAGTGATTAAAGTAGATGCATGTATGATCCTCTCTTGGAATGTGGGAAGGAGTTGCCCACATCCATCTGCATGAACCATGGGAACAACATGTACAAAATTTCTCATTTAAAAAGTCAGTGCCCTTAAATGATCAGGAGGAGAGGGTTGTTTGCCCCCAAAAGTGATGTGGGTAGGACTTGGTCTACCATGAGCTGTATCTGGAATCTGGTTGGGCACGGGGATCGCAAATGGAGGTGTATAAACAGTTGTCATAAAGATCAGTCATTCCTTTAAAAATCAGAAGATACTGATTCAAATACTAACTCTCAGAGGTAAAGCATAAAAGAGAAAGCTGCAAGATTTGAACTATGCAAAGGAGAGAAAAGATTTCTTAATTCAGCAAACCAGATGTGCTACTTGATAGCTTGATGCATTCCTTAAAAAAATGAGAAGAGTTTGGTATAACCTAAAAAGAGGACTTAGAAAACACCTGATATCCAGGCATGGGACATAGAATGTATCTTGTTATTTATGCCACTGACTTTATGCACTTGAGATCTATTAGAAAGGCTGCAGCTTACTGATTCAGTGCCATGCCAAAAAACTATGGGGAGGCTGGTCTTTTCGTGTAAGCTGATACATGCTGTGGTGCCTTTAATGAAGATACATAAGCCTGGAAAAGTTTTATCTGCTGTTACTGAAAGTTTTTACTATGTATTCATATACATGGGGCTAATTGTTGAAAAAAGTCTGGTTTTTTCCTTTAATTAAAAGAAAGTGCAATTTTATCTACCTGCAACATAAAGGACTTGTGGCTTTGTAACCAATAGGCACTGGGAAAGTGGAAAGGAAATAATTTTCATAGGGTTTCATATCTTTGCTTTATTCTTTTCATACAACTATAGTTAAAAGATGCCTCATAAGAAAGTTCTGTTAAATCAGTGGTACTTTTAATTGAGGAGTAAGGGCTAAGAGCATGTCATCATGAGTCCGTTTCCTAAGCAGAATGCGTGATAACCCAGATGTGGAAATAGCAGGAATATCAGTTAAATAAATATCAGTTAAAAAACATGTGGTTTTTTATTTTTATTCATGATTTGCAGACGCTGATTGTTTTTCAGGGTCCAGAACCAGAAGATTAACTTAAAGAATTTTACAGATGTTCAATGGAAAGAATATATAGCTGGTTATTTTGGTTTTGGGGAAAACAAAAGTTTATTGAGCAGCAATTGAAACCATTTTGTTTGAGGCAGAACACACTGTAAACATTTTAAAAATAAGAGATATTAGATTTTTTCAGAGTTATTTCAAATCAGTGTGCTCCTACCTAGAGCTCTTTTGTACAAATATACCATTAGACCTATTCTTAAAGTTTACTTACTGAGGTTATAGTCTTACTTTTGTAATAACTTTAATCTGTTGTCCACAGGAGCTAACAAAGCGGGAGGTTGAATATATTGCACTGTCGAGGGACACCACAGAAACTGACCTCAAACAACGACGAGAGATCCGAGATGGGAGTGCTTTTTATCTTGATCAGGCAAGTTGCACTCATGTACCACCTGATAGTTGTTTACAAGTAGTTTGAAGGAAGTAATGGTTTATATGATGAAAAATTAATATGTGGATTGACATGTTTCTAATGCAAGTAGAAAGTGTCTTGCACTCTTGATCTCATGATTATCAAAAATGTTGTCTCTACCCAAATCGAAGATTACTCTGTCTCTTAAGAGTACTACAGGGTTGATTTAGGCAGACTATTTTTGATATGCTTCTGTAACAACAGGTAAGATCTACTCTGTGCAAGTTAGATTAGAACTACCCTTGATACGTCTCTTCCCCAATACTTGTAGCACATTGAATGTGTTTCTGAAATTAATCTTCCAATCTAGTTTCTTTGCAGAAGAGTCTAGTTCATGTGTTTCAAAACGGCTCTGTGTTTGGAAACCTAAGCACAGTAAATGGAGGCAACTGGGAGATGTGGTTTGAAAGCTCACTGCTGATGTGGACTAAAATAACGATTTAAACACTCCTGTCATCAGTATTGCCCCAGACCAGTAGCTGACTTAGTACAGCCATAGAGTGACTTGGGTTAGGTATGGTTTCTCTTCATGAGTTATCAATGGCATGTTTCCCTTCTGATTATGCAAGTAAAATACACTTCTGTCTCAGTGTAAAGAGACTGAAGTGTTTTGCTAAGGAGGATGAGTTATGAGGTAGACCAAACTCTTCTCTCTCAGCAATTGTAAATCTGAAATTAAGAGGCTCCAATCGAGGAAGTATGGAAAAAGGAAGAAATAATAACCCTTTATTAAAAGATATATGTATACTGGCAAAACCAGTAACAGAACACAAAAACAACTAAGCAATAATCCTGTACCCAAAAGTCCCCTTCAAAAAAGGAAACGGTCTGATACTTCTCTGTCCTCTAGCGCGATTCTAATCACGGTTGGATTAGAATCCAGGAGCGCTGTTGGATCACTGGAGGAGCAGAGCCTGCAGTGCTCAGTGTTGGTCAGCAGGGGGCGCCGTTGGGCTCTGGCGGCCACCGCGTGGGGGGCCCGGATCACAGGAGGAGCCAAAATGGAGATTCCCCCCCAAGGAGGAGAAGGGGAGAACGGGAAAGAAGGACCGTTTCTTTCCTATGGAACTCATGTTATCTGTGGCTGGCTGTGGTCGGGACTCCCCCCTTTCCTTGATGAGCGCAAACTCTCTGGTGAATTCTGAACAGATTCGGGCTGGAGACCAGGCAGCGCACAGGCAAACCGAGGCCGGAGAGGAGCCAGATGACCAGGTCGAGAGCAAAACGACCTCAAAGCTTGTCCAACACACACCCACACCTTGCCTCTGTTAAGGCAAAAAGTGAAGTGTCCCCCGTTTGTAAGGAAAGGAGGAGAAAAACTCCTCCCCTCTCCCTGCAGTTTTTTAGAAGGGCTATTAGCTGGGAATGCAGGTCTGCCAGCTAGTTCTTTTGTATAGTTAATTACCCCTTCGCCCTCCTCGTTCAACCTCCTTCTCTTACAGTGGGACAGGGGAAAGGAAAATTTCTGCTTGGATTTTTAGAACAAGTAAACCTATGACAACTTCATATGAAATGTCCGTTTTCCTAGATACCTAAAATTTTTACACAGATTAGGCTTCTAATTATATAAGGTGGGTGAATTCCTCTGATGTAGTATGAACTTAAATGTGTTATCTAAAACAGTTTTCAGTTGGTGATGCTGTAGAGGTTAATGATATCACCATCATACAAGTGTTTTGTGAGAGAAAAGGTAACCTGAAAGCTCTGTTCTCTGTTTTAAAGAAACATTTTCCTTTTTATTTCCTCAAATTCCCAATGATCTCTTTTTCAGCCTCCAAACTTTCAAGAAACCTTTAAACAGACTTTGTTGAAACCACGATATATGACTTCGAGCAATGGAAGATCTTCAGAATGAAGAATTAATAGCTAATCTAAATATGTTTTTTTTTTTACTTATTTCTAGTAATTCAGATTATCTCGTGCTTCTCTGGAAATGCGAGGATTGCACAATATGAGATAATTTGAAGTATTTACTGTGGATTAAGACTGTGGCTTCTCATTTACCAGAGGATAAGAGCACTTGTGTAGGTTGTGGGATTAACTCCTTGACTCATGTTAGCTCCATGCCTATTTGCTGTTATGGACAGCCTTATCCTAACACTTGCTATAGGATAGTCAAGGTAATTTAGTGTAAGAGCATTAATTAACTAATGTTTGTAAGGGCCACTGGGGCTGTACTGGGGACTGTAAGAAGCTCACCAAGATGTGAGATGGTCTGTTAACCCTGTATTTGTCTGTAGACATTGATCCCAGTGCAAGTACGAGACAGCTTGCTTCGTTTTGTACAAGCTGTTTCAATTGTTCTCACTCCAGTAAGAACACTCTAGGAAGATTAGCTTTCCAGAGTAAAGGTCTAAGGTTACCATCTTTCTCAATGAGTTAGAAATTTTCAGTTAAAAGGTTCGAACCAGAATCCAACACAGTGGTACTTCAGACCAAGACTTTCCTTTAGCAAGATACCATAGTACTAAAATCAGTTGGAATCATGATGTCTTTGCTCAGCTCATGTTTTACTCATTGTATTTGTAGCCACTGTATGTTTAAGCTCTGAACGGAAAATAAGAAAATAAATAATTGGTATTTAGATGAACACTTAGAATATTTGAAACATGCTGAAGTTTTCTCACCCTACATTTTAGGTAAAGATAAGTAAAATATGGTACTTACTTGTGTTTAGAGCCATCATAGATGTAATTATTCCATTTTATTATTGAGCTATAAAGTTTTACAGGTTCCATTGGTGCCTGAATTTTAATTAGTTCATTTAATGATTTTGAGATTTGCAGATGGCTGTACCAATTCAAAACATTAGAGAAGCCGGACACTACTCTTCTTTAAACCACAGACCATGAACTGTTTGAAGATAGAGAAAGGTATCAGTAGGTAGCCTTAACAAAATATTCCCTAAAGAGCTTGGATTGCTCCAAGTGGCATAGCTGAGCTAAAGAGAAGGTGAACTCATGTGAGGGACTGAAGATACTAGGCTCCGCTTTTCAGATTTACCTACTGTTTCCTTTCCTGTGGAATCTCATGCTTGCTCTTCATGACACCCAAGAGAAGACAGCAAAGTTTGAAAGTCTGGTTTCCAGAACACACGCTGTATGAATTCTGTGGGTTGAATAAAACTTAGCTGTTGTTTAAGATAGATGAGGCTCTTTGTATGCAAGTCTTAACATAGTACTGTAGTTTACACTTTGAATAATAATGTACTGTAATGAAACCTGGCATCTTGTGACCAGAAAGAACTTTAATTTAGTGAATCATCAAGTTTGCAGACCCAGAAAGGTTTGCAAAGTTTTCTGAGTGATTGTTAAGATATTACTGTTGTTTATAACTCTACTTTTAATAGTGACAGATTAAATGCTCTAAATTTTTATCTCAGAGGTTTCCAAACATCTGCTACATTTTAGCATGAAGTTACTGAACATAATTGCAGTTAGTTATTTTAAATAGATTTGAAAGGCGGCGATTGGGAAACAGTTACTGAAATTCTGTATTGACATGTATATTGAAGGGCCAGTGTATCAAATATTCTTGCATATTAGCGTTTCTTAGTACTAGAATGAATCAAATGGGAGATTTGGAGTTAGGTAGGTAACAGAGATATCTGAAAAAGGGTTTATTTACCTCGGGAATAGGAGGCCATTAAAAGAAAGTGTAGCAGAGTGAATTTATGCTGATATTTTTGCTCTGTGTTTGACCCCAACCACCTGTAGTAGTTTATATTCTCCCTGCCAAGTTCACTGATAAAACAGTGAATTCGTCCTTGGAGGGAGAACTTCTGTATAAACTATTGTAATTGGTGTTCTACTATTGGTTCATTGTCTGCCAAGGGCATTTGAAGGAGAAATCGAAGAGGAGGGGAGGAAGGCTCGACCCCTGACTCAATTAAGAAAGACCCCCAAAGCATATCATGCATGCATTAGGGGATTTCTGAAGTTCTCATGCATGTGCAGAAGAGATGTGCTTGCATAACAGGGGGTGAGACTGAGGGCCTCTGGCTGGGTGGTGATGGCCACACCTGGGAGGTTGGGGTCACTCAGTTAATTGTATAAAAGCAGATAGCGCTTTCTTAGAAGAGAGCTAGCTTTACCTCAGGGACAACGTTGCCTTTGGCGGGGACGCCTACCAGTTTGTGAACTTACTGACTCTCCAAGGATGCAGCTTCAGCTATGGGTAATTCTAGGCATGCTCAGTCGGTAAGATAACTTTATGGGCAACAGCTGGGTAACTGAGGAGGTTGTGCTGGGGGCTTATTTCTCTCCTCCTTCCTCCCTTTTGGGTTTGTTTGTTTTGTTGGCCACCTCTTGTTAATAAATTTCAGTTTTGTTGAGCTTGCAACGGTGTCTTGGTTTTCAAGATTCAGTATGGTCTGAATCCTCCCTAATACAGAAAGGTAAACATTGAATTGGTAAATTCATTCCCTATTAAACTAATGTAAAATAAAGAATTTATAATGGGCTAATGGTGAATTATTTGTTTTAATTCATGTACTGACAGCAGAAAATTCTGTTTTCTAGTCTTTACCTTGGGCCATTAATTTTTGCTTTCATTTGTAATTCACTGTTAAAAGCCTCAAAAATGTCATTATTGCTGTTACTGAGCTAATTAAGTAACCTCTTGATTTTATTCTGTAATTTATTGCATGGGTTAATTATGTTGTATATCAAACAATTAGTTAAAATTACTTTATATTACATAAATATTTAAATGATACCTTCTAATTTTGCTTTTATTGATAGAAGAGTTTGTCTTGTAGAGTGGTTTTCTGCTTCTATAACTCTTTATAGTTGAGCTGTCAACTTCACTGAACCAGTATGAAGATTCCAATATCAGCCTAGTGTATTTTCAAAAATTAAGGAATTAGATTTGATATTTTTTGTCTTTTTTTTTTTTTTTTCTGATGTGGTTTTGCTTTTTATTGTGTATAGAAAGGTATAAAAGGCACATCTCTGGTTTACACTCTTATTAGTACAGCCTCCTACATTGGTAATTATTACATCTAAGGAAATCCTACATTATTTTAGTGTAATAGATGCATTTGGGAGAGCAGCTAAGCCATTTTATTGGTGCTTGAGAGGTGTATTGCTCCAGAATTGTGTCACAAACCATGTTGTCTGAAATGCCCGGTTTTGTTTACCTTGTAACTTCCAGCTTTTGCATAAAATGAAGCAAGCTTCCTAAACAAAAACCACTTAATAAAGTGTACAGCCTTTTCTGTTCAAGACAATCAAATTAACTGAGGTTGGAATAAGTATATAGATGTCATATGATTATGTGCTGAAAAATTACAAATTCAATGTCATGTTTTTGAAGATTTGCGGATTAAGCTGTATCCACTGAGTGGATATATATGTATATCACTGTCGTTTCTGCATATACAGAATTAGACTGTTTTGGAGTATCTTTGAACTATGTGAACATATTCATTTTAATACAATAATTTCACATCCCTAGCTGCACCAGTGTCTTAAGTTACACCATGATAAAATATAAAATTGATTGTCAAGATACCAGAAAAATAATCTTCTAGCAGGGCTTGAAAGACTTCTTGTAGCAAACAATTAAATACCCAGAGTGACAGAAATGACAGCTTAAACTATCCTGTCTGTAAAATGAACATGACATGAAATCCCCTGGAGTAGCACTAAACAGACTCGAGTTTGGTTTCCTTTAATCAAAGCAGACTAGAAAGGGAACTATAAAATCAGACATAAGAATAATTGAATGAAATTATAATAATATTTGAGAGTGAGATTATAATCATATTTGAGAGTGTGTGTGTATGTATTTTTATATGTGTTTGTGTACACAGATAAAAATAAAAATCTTTCTATATCTTATTAAAGAGCTATGTAAGGGTAATTCAGCTTTAAAAAAATAATCAGTGAGAGCGAATTGTTGCTCTCTATCACAGCCTAGTTCTGTGATTTATTGACTTACTGCTTTGGAGGAGACAGTGGGCTTTTGATGTGCTGGTAAGTTAGCCACAGCAAAGGCATTGTCAGAAAGTATAACTTCATTGACTGACTGTCACTGTAGTATCTGTCTACCTAGAACAAGGAGCGAGATAGCAAAATTTGTAGAGAGAAGAGACAAGCATTGCACTGCTCCGAAAGTGTGAATGTTACTATTTATTTTCTTGTTTTGTCCAACATTGCACAGAAAGAGGGAAACATCAGGTAGAAATCAAGAGTATTTGGATGAAGTCAATCTTTATTATTGTTGACATAGTATATCTTGTATCTAAAAAGAAAATGCATGGTGCGGACCCCTATATAGTAACCTCTTAACTTTGAGAAGGGATTTTGTTTTAATCATTTGCCATATTTCTTTCATGCTACTAAAAGTGTTAGCATTTAACTTGATTTGTTAGTTGATAGTTCAAACTCTGGTATCTTGTGTTGATGTATTGGATATGTAGAGGAATGCCTGTGATGTAATGTGGAGGAGTATTAGGACTGCATATTTATAATTCCTTACAGACTAAAATCAAAAGTGTGAGGTTCTTTTTTCTTATGTTTGTGTCTGTTACATGTATATTCTACTTTCCCTTCAGCTGTTATTTCCTACAATGGGGGAAAGAGTAATACTTGGTAATATGTGGGGTCTTAATACCCATAGGCAATATGGACTTGATGGATGGTGCTCTAAGTGAAAGTGATTTCTGAGTGATAACCAACTTAATAATTTTTAGATATCTGTCAAATACCTAATTTCCTTTTTATTTTGCTACTCAAAAGGAAGAAAAACTTAAATTACCTTTCTCCCTTATTCTTGTCCTGAAGACAAGAGTTACAGCAAATGAAGATAAAAACCCTCCAAGACAAGAGTTATAGCAAATGAAGATAAAAACCCTCCAAGTTTCTTTGTTTGTAGGTATTTACACTAGTAAGTCTGTTAAAAAACTCAGTTTACTTGTTCTTGGTTCTGGCTCTGCCCAAGAGATAAAATGTTTCACATATCTGATGTAAATATACTGTTGTACTAATAAAGCTGTTGAAAAGCAGCTACAATAGCTGGACCCTACCTGTGTGGGGACATAATTTCTTGTAAATACAGTTTGCAGGCACTATTGCAAAAACACTTGACCGTCATGTTAGGGTAAGGGGTGATGGAAATAAAACATCATTTGACGTGTGTTACTTCAAAAATGGAAAAAAAAAAAAGTGGAGAGGAAGCTGAAATCAGTGACTGGAGAAGCAAAAATCAATGACTGTGAAATGAAAGACTGTTCCAGTTCTTGTCACATTAAGATATTTATGTTCTGATTCACTTCCTAGGGTAAACTTTTCTAGCCAAGTTTTCTGATTTGAAATTCCAATAAACTCAATAGTTTTTTCTTTAGCTGTTTTTCATTCTGTGCCATGGTGTTGCATTATGAATTAGATGCTCACCATTGCAGGCCATTCATCCTCACTGAAACACTAACTACTGCAGACAGCTGGATTCCCTCTTTGGATACTAACTAGCCTGTCTGACAGTGCTCTTGTATACTGCAATTTCTCTGTCTTTTGTGGGGTTTTCAATAAAAAAAGGAGTGGATAACAGTACCTGTCCTGTAATTTTCCTAATCTCACAGAGGAAAATTCAATATAAAACCTACCCAGAAAACACTTGATTAACTTAGCGGGTAGGCTGAATAGTGAATATGTAGCCCTCTACTCCGTTACAGCGTGAAAAAAAAGGTTGAATTTGTTCTTAAGTTACCTTTTTAATTTGACTTATAACATTAGTTACTATTACTTTGATTTTAATAAAACCTGAACATCACGTTTGGAATATGTGTAACTCAGTGGCCTAAATTGTAAAATGCGAAACTGTAGTATATCATTGTCTACAAAATGAAAAATTTTGTAACAAAAAACAGACTACACATTTTTGATAAATAGTAGGTCTGTGTGTCATCTTTAAATGCCATTATGCATTCAGAAATTTATATTAAATAAATTCTATTTTAAACAACTAACACAAGATTTTAAAAATATTTAAGGAAAAAGATGGCAGTAATTTTTCATTAAAAGTTGATATTTTTGTTTTTAAACTGGTTGAATATGACTTTAGTAGGCCTTTATGTTACTACATAGTTTTTGTTATTTTGGAGGAAGTCTTATCGTCTTCAATCATTTACCAGCAGTTCTGGTGAACTACAAGTGTGATGCCTGTCTGTAAGAATAGTCACAAGGGAGAATCCTGGGAGCTACAGGTCTGTCAGCCTGACCTTGGTGCCAGGGAAGGAGCAGATTTTCTTGAGTGCCATCATGTAACATGTACAGGACAACCAGGAAATCAGGCCCAGCCAGCATGGGCTTGTGAAAGGCAGGTCCTGCTTGACCAGCATGATCTCCTTCTGTGACAAGGTGACCCAGGTAATGGATAATGGAAAGGCTGTGGATGTTGTTTACCTAAACTTCATTAAAGCTTTTGACACTGTTTCCCACAGCATTCTGCTGGAGAAACTGACTGCTCATGACTTGGATGGGTGCTGGGTTAAAAACTGGCAGGATGGCCAGGCCCAGAGAGTGATGGTGAATGGAGTTACATCCAACTGGTGGCCAGTCACCAGTCATGTTTCCCAGGGCTCAGTATTGTGACCAGTCCTGTTTATCTTTTTTGTTAACCTGGATGAGGCAATCGGGTGCACCCTCAGTCAGTTCGCAGACAACACCAAATTGGGTGGGAGTGTTGATCTGCTGGAGGGCAGCAAGACTCTGCAGAGGGATCTGGACAGGCTAGATCAAGGGATTGAGGCCAATGGTATGAGGTTCAGGAAGGCAAAGTACTGGATCCTGCACTTGGATCATAATAACCCCATACAGTGCTACAGACCGGGGGAAGAGTGGCTGGAAAGCTGCCCATTGGAAGGGGACCTGGGTTTACTGGTTGACAGCCAGCTGAACATGAGCCAGCAGAGTGCTGAGGTGACCAAGAAGGTCAATGGCATCCTGGCTTGTATCAGAAACAGTGCAACCAGCAGGACCAAGAAAGTGATTGTCCCTCTGTACTTGGTGCTGTTGAGGCCATACCTTGAGTCCTGTGTTCAGTTTTGGGCCTCTCACCACACGAAGGACATTGAGGTGCTAGATTGAGTCCAACGAAGCGCAGTGAAGCTGATGAAAGGTCTGGAGCACAAGTCTTATGAGGAGCGGCTGAGGGAGCTGGGTTTGTTTAGGTTAGGGGGAGACCTTATTGCTCCCTACAACTACCTGAAGAGAGGTTGGGGTAGGTCTCTTCTCCCAGGTGACAAGTGACAGGATGAGAGGAAGTGGCCTCAAGCTGCACCAGAGGAGGTTTAGATTGGATATTAGAAAAAAATTAGACATTGTTTACAGATATTTTTAAAATTTAGCGTAGTAGTTTCCCCAGAAGGAGACAATTTTGTGTGCTTCACTGCCCCAACGTGTGTTTGTATGTCGATCTGTAGACTGCCTCTAAATTTCTAGAGAGTTTGCTGTTTTCATATCAGTATTAAAAAAAATTATTATCTTATTGGTTCTTTTGCATCTTTTTAGAAGAATAGCATGAGCCATTTACAGTAAATTACAAACTTTGATGAATGTGCTCTTCCTTCCTTGGTAAAATGAGTAATAAAAGCTTCTAACATATTCCATTCTGCATCTCTATAATTTCTTTTTCTGTTACCTGTTACTTGTTGGTTAGTTTGATCAATGTAAATTTTAAAAACTTAATCCATTGTATTTGACCGATGGAAATAAATTTAGAAGGTATCAATTTCCTCTGAGTTTTGTGATATTTTTTAGCATGGTAGGTTACAGGGACTCAAAAGTCCACATCCCTTCACTGGAAAACAGACTGTGCCATGGATTTAATAGTTCAAGTCCTGTTAGCCTGCTGCAGGCAGTCAGCATCATGTTAGCTCAAAACCAGCCAAAGGTTTGTGTTGTCTTTAACATATGGTTGTTAAGGGTCTCTTTTCATCATAAGTGACATCTGGACATTACATTGTTGTGATGTTTATGAAATACAGGAATGAGTGGAAAGAATTGGGTGGATGAGTTTGTGTGGGATATTGTGCAGGTGGTGGGAACAAGATATTGCATTGGAAGGGACATCTGAAATGTAGGCTACAGATGCAGAGAATCCTTACCTCATTAGTTCTCATGCATTTCAGTATGTGCATTGTGGTGAGCTTTTTTCTGTCCTTTATCCCTTTCTAACACTATATAACTTCATTCATGTGCTTATGCAGTGTGATTTATGTTAAAACTGGGGTTTACAGCTTCCTCCACTTTGCAATGCTCAGATGGAGGAGCTCACTGTGGTTCAGCTACAGAAAAGTCAATGAAAGTCTGCTTAGGGTTGTCTTGTTTCTAAGGTGGTTTTGCCTTAAAGGTAAAATATATGTATTTTTAGGTGCAGTGTGAAACTGTGGTAAGCATTCTGTGTTACGTATTTGTTGCATAAAGCCATTACAGTGAGATCAGTGCTGTGTGAAGGGTTTCTGCTCCCAGCCTTCAGTAGCTGCAGGTATTCCCTGGAGCAGGTATCCAGGTTACCATCCTTCCAGAGCCCTGGGAGCACAGGTGGGAGGCAACAGCATCTGTCCTCCTCTGATGAGCAAAATAGTCCCTCACTGCAGTGACAATAAATCTGAAAGTAAACATTTAAGAAATCCCTCTTGGCCTTTTAACAAGTATTTATATGTTTAATCTCAGATTTATTAGCAAGGTTGCATGATATAAGCCCCCCCGTCAAATTTGTGTTTGATATTAAACATTTAGAATGAACAAGGCTAGTGAGAGAGGGAGGCAGTGCAACTCTTTCTGGGTTCTCTTTATAGAATTATGAAGATTTGTTTCTTAGAAGCATTTTTAAAAAACAGTTTTCAGTGACAGATTGCAAACTTACTTTCCTTCCTCTGATTTTTTTATTGCATTTTAGTTTCCATACCAATCCATCAATACACAGATAAAGCTGAAGTAATGATTCAGAGGATGCCTTGTAGTATGCCTAGCAAAAACTTACTACTTATTAACAACCAGAATGCAGAAATAGCATAGTTCAGCAAGAGATAGTTCAGCTGTTCTGGTCTTAAGAGCAGACTTTATGCTACTTAACACAAGAATTTTAGAGGTAGATGAAGTGTGCATTACTTAATTGTATTCTGGAGAAAAACTTCCATTATTTTGGGTAGGCTTTGAAGATAAATAAAGGAACACAGTTTGGTAGAAGGCCGATCAGAGTATATTAGAACCCAGGTTGTGGTCATGGTATCATTGTTATGGGGTGTCTTTGACTAAGAAGTAAAAAACCATGGTTGTACATTCAGTCTTTCCTGAAGCTGATTGTTAAAGGTACATATAGGTAGGCAAAGATAATTTGAAGCTTATCTTGAAATTTTGTTTTCCTGAGAAATAGAACTATGACTAACGACTTCGAACAGTTTCCAAGCTCTGTATTTGGTCGTGATGATCAGCAGTCAGCATAGTGTAGTAGGCTGCTTCTCAAGATTGCACTGCTAATGAAGAGTATCTTCTTTCTTGAAGTTAGTGATTTTTATATACTTCCTAATATTCACTGTCAGCAGTGTCACCCCTACAGCAGATATCCTTCATATACAAGTTCAAGAAAGAAGTTTGTGTTGATACTGGAAGCCTGTCATTTCAGCAAACCTTCATCCATAGTGTGTGTGTCTCGACGTGAGTCAACAAGATTCTATGGATACTCAAAATATTTTGAAACCATATGAACAGAATGTGTATTTTCCTCTGGCTAGTAAAAATCAGTCATAAAGTCTTCACAGACTTATAATGTGCAGAATCCAACTAGCTTGGCAAATAAAGTGTTTGTTAAAGTGTATTCTGGCTGTATTTCCAGGCTGCGTTTAGACAAAATAGCATTTTGTTCATGCCAGGTATTGGACTGTCTGGTGGAGACTCAGATTTTCTATTCAAACGGGTTGAAACAGGTTTTTTACTTGACCGGTGACCTTTCTAGGGAAGAATGTTAATAGAGAATTTATCCTTGGTATACATTTTATGGGATAAGGAGAGGGGTATTTTATGTTGCCTGTTAGTAGGGTATAATGTCCTCAATGAACAGCAACAACAACAAAATTCATTGCTTTTTTAAAGAATTGGTGGTTCAGTGGAAGAGAAATAATTGTTGCATTGTTGCTTATTTTAACAGGTTTATTCCATGTTCCTCAGATACTGATTGTGAGGCTAGATATAAAAATCTTGTCTTTCTAAGAAAGGAACTTGATCTGGAAATGTGTACCAAGATTTAGGAGTGCCTTTTTTCAGTAGTGTTTGCCTGTGTCTGGATTAGATACATTAATGATTAGGAATTATTTCCATTTTAATAGCAATGTGAAAAGCTTATGTTATGGCTAATTTACCAGTAGTTAGTTATGTTTCTAAACTGTACATAAGAAGCATCTTAATTAGTCTTATCATTTACTGTCTTCTCAGATGGATCTCTGATTCAGTTGGATGCTTTATAACACATAGCAATTAATTTGTTGTGCAGAACTCTTCATCTCTAGTTTATCCTTATGCATCCTTTATACATCTGCTTTCATATATAATTTTTGGGAGTTATTTTCGTATTCTAATGTTTCTCCATTATTCTTTCTCATATCTTCCTTCTTTCTCTCTGACCCAATTTTTGGCATCTATTGTATTCATCAGAGATTTCCGTCTAGTATTATATGACAGGTTCTTCTGTAGGAGTTTATAGGAGGCATGATCTAAAGAGACTTCATTTGTCTCCCTTTGTAGCTGTACTTGTGACTAAAATTGTATTTAAATGTGATAGGAATGCAAAGAAAGACTCTTTGGTGCCTCTAAATGTGACCTGTGCCCAAACGTGCCGTGTTGTTATCTGATTAAACTTCTGCAAATTGGAAAAGCACAGGAATACATCGTATTTCGGAGTCTTTTACTGGGCAGTAATTAGGAATATTAGATAGCAAGTGCAGTTAATGTACTTGAGTGAATGTCATTATATAAGGTTGCATGAAATCACCAGCACAGCTTAGTTTTACATTTTGGCTCAACATTATGCACTTAGATAAGCAGCCATATGTAAACAACAAATTAACTAGAAAAGAAATAGTTTTCTATCCCTAAGTCTCCAAAGGATTATAAAGTCTATGGCTGCATTTTTATTCTGCTTTTGTAGAAGACCATATTCAGTCAGGGAATATACTTCTAAATATTTTTTATTTTTTCACTTTTAAAAAACCCGTATTATTTATTAGCACTATTTTGTTTTCATCATCCATGTTTGATTTCAATAGATTTATAATCTAATCAGACTAAGCAATGTACTGAGGATGTATTATGCTGGTGCATATTCTGAAAAATCCAAAGGAATACCAGACCTTTTTCTAAGTATTTTAATATAATTGTCAATGTGTAAAACCACCTTGATTGTATGTTTTCTGTTTAGATACCTATCCCAGAATTTTTAAAATACCCAAAAGTGCGAAATATTATGTGACATCAAAAAGAGAGGATGTCACATATGTTAATATATACTGTGTATACACTAAAATTCTGCAAAGTTTTATATTTTATTCTCTTGGTACAAAATAGAAGAACTTATTTTTGTCAGTCCCTGTAATAGTTAGGAGATAAAAGTCCAGCTCATGAATGTGTAACACTGTTAAAGTAGTCAGCTGTCATTCTTCCTGATTGCTACTGATGTGAATCTTATTGATTCTTACAGAAAGAGGCACTGTTTTGGGAAACACTTGGAGGTCCTTTTGCAGCAGGATTTAGTGAAATATGGAAGGTTTAATTCTATTATAATATTGTGGGGGTTTATTTTTTTTTAAAAGTGTGCGGTTCGTGCAGCTACTGAAGGCAGAATTCTTGTTCTGGAAGGCTTGGAGAAGGCTGAGCGGAACGTCCTGCCAGTGTTAAACAATTTGCTGGAGAACAGGGAAATGCAACTTGAAGATGGTCGTTTTCTCATGTCTGCAGAGCGTTATGACAAACTTTTGCAGGTATGGAAATGCTCTTTGGATTTTCCTTTTTCTTTTTTTTTTTTCCTGTTCTTGATGGTGCTGGAATACTGTTGTGAAGGGGAGAATACTTACAAATCAAATGGGGGAAATCTCACCAAGGTTTCTGTGTTTTTTTCTGGAATGTTGCATAGAATGCAGTAGGCAGATAAGCTATGTGGGAAGTTTTCAAAAACAAAAAGTTTTTGTCTGTATCTTGTCTTCACAGGAAAAAGAGTAGTCCATGTTAACCTTATATGAAGCGTGTATGTTTCTAAAACGTGGAACTAAAATATACTTGTGAATTTAAGTTGAAATTGTTCCCATGAAGTTCAGATAATGCTTCAACGTTGCAATAGCCTTGTTGCTAAGCCTTTAAAATGTTAGGATACCAAACGAATGAGGTCAAGATGAGCGACACTGTATTCATTGGTGCTGTTTTGCCTTTAATTTGCAAAAGTATATGGAAAGAGCAATCTAAACTATAGAAAATGGTTAGATTGATAGGAAATGAGATTTTACTCACTAACATTCTTTTTTTTTTTGACAGTTTCAGTAGTACTTTGCATCTTACTTTGATGTACTGTAGTTGCCAGGCACATACTTGTCAGTCTAACACCAGCTTACTCACGTTTCTGTCTGCCATACCTAACTATGGTTAGGTATATAATTCAGACCCATGTGGCACAGGAGGGAAATGTGCAGTAAGTCTTCTGTCATTGATCTCGATTGTATGAAGTTACCAGCTGTGCTGAAGTACCATAGTGAATTTCTAAAAATATATATATATTTCTTATGCCTCTCATCTGTGGTTAAAATTCTTCTGATCCATGCCTTTTCCAAAAATATTTTATGATATTTAATTAGTAGATGCAGTTATTGGAAGTATTATTATTATATTTCAAAACAAAGCTTTTAAAATGTAATTTTATTTAAAGACTGAAAATGAGAATTCAAACAGATTCAGTTGCAAAACATTTTCTTTTCCTTTTTCCTATTTAACACTTTTCTAATGATTGAATGTTTCAAAATGAGTGCCTCAGGCAAACTGCTAATAGTTTATGAATTAAATAAATCTCTTGCTACAATATTAAATCTAATATTGTTGTTTTATTGTTTGGGGAATATTGTATTATATAAACTAATGTTCATTTTGCTTCTCCTGTGTGAATAATTACTGTGCATCTAGGTCTGAAGGAAATGTACTCATGTGTGGTTTCAAGGAAGACTTAACTGTGATGTGGAAACATAAAGACTGCATTTTTGGGTGTAATGAATCCTTTACTTGACAATAATACATAAAGGAGGCTAGTTTTGTATTATTTAATATAATACAACATAATTTTTAAATGGAAGTTTTAAAAAGGAGATTTTAGTTGCCTTTACGCTTGTAATAGAGGGGAAGAAGAAAAAAGCTTGTTCATGGTAACCCACTTATAATATTTTAGAGTAAAATAAATTTTGTGGCCTGTTTATTTTCTGTTCTTCATAGAAACAGTCTTATATTGGTACCTTTTCACATGATGTAATGTAAGGTAGCATCACAACAGGCACCACCATCTGTGGGGGTTTTGGTCAAATTGCTACAGGCCTGAAAGCTGTACCTAATCAAGCGTTCTTTTTATGTTCATTTTGAAAAAACTTGTTTTTACCTTTCACAGATTTGATGAGTTCAATGCTTTCTAGCCACTCTGAATGAAAGATGAGAACACTACCACGTTTAGGTTGAAGGACCAGTGCTGTTAATTGATCTGGAGCTTAGTCATCATAAGTTTTTAATGATGTGGGGTTTTTTTCTTCTTGTTGCTTTATTTTATTTAGGATCATACAAAATCAGAGTTAGATGCATGGAAGATTGTTCGGGTGAGTGAAGATTTTCGAGTGATAGCACTGGGCCTGCCAGTACCTAAATACTCTGGTAACCCTTTGGATCCACCCCTTCGCTCTCGATTTCAAGCTAGAGATGTTTATCATCTGCCCTTTAAGGTGAGTGTTGTAGCAGAAGACTGGATTATTTGTACTGAGTAAAGATAATATTTTGATGTTATGTTTTACTTACCTCACGTCTGAAAAGAATTCTTGACTAATGAATTTATCTTAAAGTACTTTTTTAATAATATATTCCTGAGATGCAGGTTTAGAGTTGCCATGGAATGCTGCAGCAGAAAAATAACTTCCATAAAACATATAAGAATTTGATTTTTTTTCTTAAATAAAATTAATTCTGTGACAAGGAGTGAGTAGAATCCTCACGTCTAAATTATAGGAAAAGATAGAAAATGCCATATATATCATGACCTGTGACCCACAATATGATCCCAAAATTAATTTATTCTGTGATTTTATGTTCTATTTTCAGGACCATCTTCAGCTATTATATTCAATTGGATCAAACATTTCCACAGAGAGGTAATTTTTCATAATTAAAAAAAAAAATTGAAAAAAATGAATAAGTGATGGCCTTGCAGGATTCCGTGCTATTTTTGCTTCTCTATCACTGCATAGAGACATGAACTGAAGAAATTTTTTGTATGTGTGGGTATATGCTCATACAGCTTTTTGTATGCAGCCTTCATATAATGAGTCCTTAATGCTTTAGAACTTCAGTTACACCTTACTTGTTTGCACTCAGAAGTAGTTCCAGCATCTTTAACTGTATTTAACTTTTTATGCTTTAGTATTTTAAATATAGATAGCATGTATAAAACTCTGTAATTACTTTTTCCTATGCAGAATTTCTCAGCTCCTGTCTTTTGCTACCACTCTCTGCTCTCAAGAATCTTCTACACTGGGACTTCCAGATTTTCCTTTAGACAGCTTATCGGCTGCCGTTCAGATTTTGGTATGTGCTACACATGCTGTGAAACTGTATGGGCTTAAAATTTCTCAGATCTGGTTTATTCATCTTGTCAGAAGAAGATTAACATGAATATTTAAAAAAGAAACCTGAAAAAACTAAGAATAGTTTGAGGAAGAAAAGTCTCACTCAGATGTCTCTGGATAGTATTTTAACCAAGCATATAGCATAACATTGAAAGATGAAGTATGATATGACATAAAATTTGTGCTGTGATTAAATGTATCTTAGCGCTCAATTTATTATGTTACCTGACTTCAGGGGCATCTATGGTTTACCTGGTGGCACTCAGGTAGTCACTGGAGAGAAATAAAAAGCACAACCTAAAAGTGCTTTGGATTTAATGTTATGCTTTAAATCAGATTGATCACCTTACAAAGACACCTATTGTTCTCCACTGATATGTTAAAGGACCCAAGAAACTATTTGAATGTGGGTAGAGGAAACAGTTAAGTTGTCTGAGATGAAGCCTACATTAGGTCTTTGGGTGGTATGATGGATTTAGAATAAACATGGAAATGGAGGGTTACGTGAAGAGGCAGGTTTTACACACTTGAAGATGCAGTGCTTCCATGAAGGGACAGGTTTTGCACACTTGAAGATGCAGTGCTTCCTGACACCTACAGTTCATAAGGAAATACACAACTGTACACCTGCTGAGTTTACAGTAACAGATCAGGCGGATCAGGAATAAAACTGTGGCAGTCTTTCTGCTTTCCCAGATAGTCCTCTGTCTCTTGGACTTTATAATTACATGGTAAAAAGCCAAAGTCAGAATGGAAGGTGCCTCCTGAAGGAAGTAAGGAAGACGAGATCTGTATGAAGAGAGAGAGTGGTTGGTGCCCTTTTGCATGCAGGAAGATATGGTCAGCCTAGGAGGGTAAAGTACAAGGACAGTTTCTTAAACCCTCTCTCCAAAGTGCAGGAGTCTGTAGAAGGATCTCGGAATAGTTCTCTGTCGTCTCATGCACAGTCATTCTACCTATGGTACTGCTCAGCAGCAGATCACTTTCTACATGTTTTATTGGATTATATACATTGAAATATAGCAATTACTTATGTTACTGTGGTGCTCAGTCCCCTCAGTTGTGCTGGATGCTTACAGACATAATTTATTTTCTGAATTTGTGATCCTACATTAGATGTAGAAGTGATTAAAATTCAAGTTCAGTGAAATGAAGCAGTATTTGGAGGGCTTTAGGAAAGAAATACGTGTTAAGATTTTAAAATAAATTGCAATTTTTTATTCTTTGAGCCCCATAGTGAAAAATTATTTTTAAATGAATGCCAGATGGCTTTCAGAGTAACAGAAACAAAATGAGCCCTAAGCTATTACCTAAACTATGGAATGAAGGAAGCATTTTATTTTACATTAGAGAATGTAAACTATCATTGTATGACAGTGTCTTTTTTAGGTAGATGAAAACTGTTTCTTTTAGAATTAGTTTTAATCACTTGGTTTTCTAAGCTGACTGTTCTCAGTGATTGCTAGCTACAGCATTTTTCCTTCATGTGCTGGGTCAGTTCCATCCTCTACTTCTAGCTTGGCTGGTTTAACTGTTTAAAAGTGTGGAGGGAAGGAGGGTATTGTAGCAAGTAGTTTCTTACCTTCTGTCATGGATTCACACAGTCCTAAAACATATATCTTGGCTTGAAAACTCCTGCCTGCTGAAAAGGAGAATTTTTTAATAGGATCCTGTTCTGAAAAGGCTAATTTTATACATGCCATTGTAATTATTATTCATTTGAGATAATGTGGACAAATTACATGGTACGCCTTTATATATAGACGGAAGGCTTTTAAAATGCAATAAAGGGCTCCCTGATCCTTGAAGCAGTACATTTACTACAGTGCATTAAATGGTTTATTTTTACAGGGTTTTTTTTTTAATGTGGAACATTATAAATAATATAAATCTATTACTGCTTATAAATATAAATTGAATGACACATTTCATAGAGTATGCGTCTCCTGGTTTCATTTCCAAGGAACTTTCTTTCAGTTATGTAAATCCAAGTGTATAACTGAAAATCAGTTGGTTTTGTTTGAATTATAATATTCACTTTGATGAAGGCTTAAAAAGATAGTGCCAGTCCAGTGACTGTTTTTCACTAGTGTTACACACAAGTAGTCCTTAAATATTTGCAAGTTGTTATTGAAGCAAACAATCAATACTTAACTTAGGGGGTTTGAAACACTTTTTTCATACCACAAAAGGCTTTATGCATAGTTTCTTGAGTAGTCATAAATTCATTTCTCTTTCTTTCTGTTACTGCAGCAAAGTAATAAAATCTTTGTCTAGTTCGCAGCACCTGACAGAAGAGTTAGTAGTTAAAACTAACAACTTTTAAAAAAGTAAAAAAAACCATTGTTTTCAGTTTTGTATAGAAAGTGGAAGCATACTTAGTAACTTACTTCAAAACAGAACAGTTTTAGTCAAGCTGCTCAGAAATGTCTATGAACAGATTTGGTAAATAGAACCTTTACAATATAATAGAATCAAAATTAAATCCTCTAAATTCCTGTGAATGTACACATCATTGTGTACACAAGTAGATCCTTACTATAATACAGATTTCTTGTCATACTGATTCTTTTCTAGTAGTACTGTGAAACTCAGTTACTGGTAGTGGGATTTATCTTTCTTGGCCATATATGTCTTTTGGTATCTGAGCCCATCACCGTAACTTCCATTTATGCACAGGAAAGAAAATAAATTTTAGGACATAGTTCTTCTAATCTGACATTTACATTATATTGAATTACACCTGAGAAATTTCTGGTTTGACAATTAATTGAGTACTGTTTATAGTGGTCATTTGTATATTGCCCTTACACTCTTATTTTAATTTCAAAGCTATATAGGATTTTTTGTTTATTGGCTGGTGACAGAATGAGTCTATAATTTTTTTAATTTATATTTTTAAATTTGAATTAGGATTCCTTTCCTATGATGTCAGTCCAGCATGTTATTGACCGGCTTTACCCCTATAATATTTTCCTTGGAAAGGAAGGCAGGACTGCAGTCAAAGACATGTTGAAAGTAAGTATTGCACATTTATATTGTAATTCCAGGGAGTGATGGATTATGGCAGTAGTTCTTTGACTAATGTTACTATGCTACTTCTGCATAAAAAAAGAAATTTAAAGTAAACTAAATGGCTACATTATTGCTGATGCTTAAAATCTTCATAATAGTATTTTTTAAAACCATCATAATCTAGTAAATTTTGTTATAGTGAAAGGTGAAGCCTCTAGGTTGTCTGGAATATTTAGACCTCAGTTAAAGGCTCCAGAAGAATCCTCATTATATAATAAGTGGTTAATTAACTTGAAAGTAGCTGCTTATATGGTTAAGGTAGTCAAATTCTTAAAAAACACCTCTGGCATTTGACTTTTAAGAGAAGATACTAAAAGGGCTATAGATATGACACACAAAATACATTCAGTATAGCATAATTGTAGATTATAATGGTCTATGGATTTGTTTGGTGTTACCCTTTTTTTGCTTGTTGTTGGTCAGATCTGTTTTGTTGGTTTATCAATGTTTGGTAATAGTTGACAAAGTCTAATTATGCTGGGTTATTCCACTTATTCTTTTAAAGCATAAGCACAGTGTCTGCTTTCTTTCATTTTTTAATACATTATAGGACTTATGGATGTTTTTGAATATTAGCATTCACAGCTTAGATCATCTTACCCAACTCTTTTGGTGCTAAAAATTAGATGTTATTTGAATGTGCATATTTGGAAATAACCAACTTTGTAGCTAACTAGTGAATTTTTGTTTTTTTAAAACTGGTCATCTTCATTTAGGTTGAGTTTGGTGGCTCATAAGAGACTCCAACTTTTCTATAGTTATTTCTTCCTTGTCGCATAAACTTTTAGTATTTTACTTCAGAGTCATTGGATATTTTGGGTTTGCTCTTTTAATTCTCACATACCTGTGCCTCTTTGAACAAGTAGGCAACACCCACTTTTTGGACTTTTGTACAGTTTAATCAGGAGAATCTTTCCACGAGATTTTAGAAATAGCATATAGATCAGATTTGTCTTAATAAATGAGCAAGTCTGGTTTAGCCTGTATCCAACTTTTTAACTTCATTCTAAGGCCCTAGAATTTTTCTTCACTTTTTTCATGTTTTGATTAATTCTGTGTTTACTGTCTTGATCTTGTATCAAATAAAGCTTTTTTGTTCCTTTTACCTATTTTTCTATTACTTGCTCACCCACTTTAATCTTACCTGATCTCCTCCTCAGAAACTGTTTCCCTGCCTTGCAGTGGGGAATCTTCACGTTATGTAGGCACTCTCACAGAGAGTGGCCTAATAGTTCAGAAAACTGGAATCTTATTTCTTGTGTAGACAAGAATAATCCTTCTTCAGAAGAATTCTATTCACTTCTAAGATATTTCTTTTGCAAATTTTGTTCCAAAGAAGGATTTGTTTCTCTCTTGCTCCTTCCAAAGTATTTTATAATCCTTAGGGGTTTGCGTTAATGGATGCTCCTGGTGCCAATACATACAGTTGTAGTGGAATCTGTCAGACTTCATCTATCTATCCATCCCATCTTGCACTTGCAGTTCATATATTGCTTCTTGTGAAGCAGTTCAGTTCTCTTATTATTTGGAAAATTCTCTTTCCTTCCCATGCAGAGAATCTTCCAGCCTTTGGATGCCTCTTTTGAATAGCTTAGCTGCCTTATGGGTTCAGCAGTGTGGTGATCTGCAACTACTATTCATTTAAACTCTCTGTTCCTTTGACCAGCTGGATTGCCAGTGTATTCCTTGCAATTTCCAGTTTGAGACATTACTGATCATTAGATACTTCCAAGTAATCAGAATTCTTGTTTCATTTTTTTCTAATTATTACAATTTGCCTTTTCACACATGTTTCTAGGCATGCAGAATGTGGCCTGATGATTAAGGACTGCCAAACCACTTCCTTGGTTTTTGGTGGCTAGTGTATTCTTTTTGCTTTTCTTTTGAGCCTGAGTCAATGAGACTGCCCACTTCTCATGGGAATATCTCATACTCCAGTATCTCCCAAACTTTCTGATACTGAATGTATTTCAAGCCACAAATATTATTCTTTTGCAACTATCAGCTTGAATATTTTGTAGAGGGAGTTCTTTCTGGCTCAGCAGAAGTATATTTAATGTGTTGTACATCCATTTCATGCCACTCTGATTCCATATCTGCCTATCATAATCCTAAATGACAAACTGCGTCAAAGAGATCTGTCTTGCTCTAAAAACCACAGACAGTTTTGTTTGCTGGTCTTGTTCAGGTGTAATTACTACAGTATTCAGTTCAGCAGCATCTATGTGGTTACATGTGATGAATTCAAATTGTACAAATTCAGTAAGATGAATTTAAGTTACATAAATTCAGTAACATTCTGCACATAGACAGTCCTTTTTCACTGTCCTGACTCAGGGTCTAAAATGCTAGCTACAGAACCCTCAACAACAACAAACAAAAAACCCTCACCAAAACAAAAAACCCCAACCAAACAAAAAAACACTGTAGAAATTTTACACTCCCAAGACCTTTGTATACAAGGTCTGCTGATGCTGTCTCCAAATCTTTGTTTTTTGATGGAGAGCCTGCTGGTGCAGATAATTTTCTTGCTCACTCACAGTTACTTTCTTGCATTGGTAAGGGATTTTAGCGTACAAGCAGTTTGCAATTTTGTGTACGAGCGCCTTTGACTCTATCCAAAATGCTATTAACTTTGTAAGAATATTGTAATTTCCTAATGAAGATAAGACTGAGAACATCTGGTAGTTCCTTTCACAAAATCCTAGTTGGAGCGTTTCTTAGAAGCATGGTTTGAGATACTACTCAGTAGACGTTCCTATCCTCTTTTGTTGTTTAAGCATTTAATGGTATCAGAAGTAGACTCAGCTGTTACAATAAGAATATAATTGGGCGCAGCTTTTTACTAAAGCATATTTATCTTAAATACATGTTTAAACATAAAATTTTAGTAGGGTTTTGTTCCAGAAAGGGAATTTATGAAGTGATGAAGAGCAAAAGTGTTTGTAAAAACCCATCTCAGTTTTCTTTCTAAACTTTAATCAGCAGTGCTATGAATCCTAGTAGTAATAAAACTACATGTTTTTTTAGAATTACTTTACATTAGTAACTTCTGTTTAAAAAATTTTTTTTCTAAGAATTCTAAGGCGTTGGATAATATTCCTTTTTCTCTTGTTTACTCAGCTTTCTCTCTGTTGAATAAAATGACTCTATGAATTCAGTAGTTTCGGTTATTAGGGGTTTTGTGCATAAACTCCCCAATATGATTCTCCTTCCCCAACATTTTTTAAATGGTTTCCATGCTTTCTATGTACAGCATAAAATAAGAGAATATAATGCTCAAAAGAGGATTGAGAAGACAAATGTCCCATTTTATGTCCTTGATATACCAGAACATGCTGAAGGCTTAGTTTGTACAGGTTGTCCTCAGTTTTCATTGTATAAGGCAGCTGTGAAGCTAAGTAAATGTAATGTTTGGTGGTTATTTTTATTGGTAGTCAGATGTTTAAATCTGCAATTGGTTATAATGACCTGCAAAGATAGGTGATCTATTATTACACATGCTAAAGGCTATCATTCGTTTCTCGTGTTGTTTTGGACTGTCAGGCTAAGACTTGGCAAAGTCACCATGTGATAGTTTCACTTTACATCTGTCACTACAGTCTCACTAAGTAGATGGTGTACAATCTCTTTGCCTCGGTTTTATATGTAAAATACATAGACCATCAAAAATGTGAACACAGGTATGTAAAGCAAAAGTTGAAGTAAAGTAAGTGGATTTAGGACTTCACAAACAATTAATTGTGAACTTCTGGTATTGCTTTGGAAGGAACAGTTTGAAAAACCAGAAAGTTGTATTCAGTAACTAATTTCCTCACCTCTTAATTCTACAGCGTTTTGAGCTTCAAGATTCAGAAAACCACTTGATTCCCAGAAAGATTACTAAAGTAGAAAGTGTACATGGACACAAACCCTTCAAAGCTGATGTAACTGTCCAAATTGGTGAAAAAGAAGTGACATTCCAGGTATGAATTTATATTCATCAAACCATAATATGTTTTTAAAAATCAGTAACTTGTTTTCATCAAGAATTTGACACTTACACTTGATACTGAAAGTAATTTGAATTTTTTTTAATACATGATATTTACTGGAAATGCATTTAGATATTGGAATATTAGTTTATGAATATACAAGATTTTATTTCTAGATAAACTCATACCTCCATGTGATTCATTACAGTTTGGATAAAAAAAAAAGCCTCTGAATTTCTTTTTTTTTTAATTGGATTAGAATAGCAGAGAGTACTTATGATGCTCTTGATGCTGCTTTCCCTTTTTCTTTTAGTAAAAACAATAGTCTGTCTTTGTTTACACTTCAAATAAAATCTAATGAGTGCTTGGTCATGTTCTGACACAGGATGTTGGAAAAATGGAACAAAGTAATCACATCAAATATGATTAGTTTGAGTTTCTTCCAATGAAGTTTATGACCTGCTAGGTAGTGAAATAAGTTCTTATTCAGGAAACAGATGCTGATCTGAGAATTTGAAGTTAATGTTGAATTTGGAGAGTCTAGAGAGTCTGTAAAGGTGAATTAGTGTGAGTCAGAGAGATCACAGTAACATTGATGAGGAATATCCTCAGAGAGTTTGTACCATGACAAAGTTAAAAGGGGAACAACAGCAAATGGGAATTTGTCAGGAAAAGGTGAGTTTGTAGGAATCTGATTCAGCTCTTTTCTGAGGTAAAGATTTTTGTTTTCATTTGACATATAGGTGATGCCTTCTGAAAGTATGTCAACAGAATGTCTCTGGGAACAGGAGGGCATAAGAAGTTTGCAGATGAAACAGTTATCAGACTAGAGCAGGAAGTGGAAACAGCAAGTGCCTTAATGTGGTGAAACTCTCCAAGGTTCTGGTCAAAGTAGCTCCTTCAGATTTTCACAATACTAATTGCTCTTTCTCTTCTGTGTTTCTCTGATGAGCAGTGAATATTGGGGTTTTTTATTTTGTCTCTAGCATGAAAAACCTAAAGTTCTTCGCAGACCCCAGAGCTGCAATTGTATTGATTCACATTTTGCTAATCTTTTTCATGAAGTGTGGACAAAGAAGATGTGAAGGACTTTGTCTATCAGAAATTATACGATTAAATTTTGTGACAGTGACAATTCCAAGTTTGATGGATGACAATTATCAGCAAAATATTACAGTAGTTTTGGACAAGTGTCACCTAATCTACACAAAGCCTAACATTATCATGGTGTAGCTTATTTAGGATTATGATTCTTTTTTTTGTTATAGGTTCCAGCTGGAACTGGACTGTTAAAAAATCATCCTCGATCAGATACTTTCATAAGGACTTCCAGCCATAATCAACTGTTGGCAGAAATGATGCAATCCCATATGGTTAAAGATATGTGCTTAATTGGAGGAAAAGTAAGAATTTAAATTTCAATTCTCCCCCTTTCCTCATGATCCTTAGAATGTAATCTAATTCTTATTTTTTTACTTTCTAGGGCTGTGGCAAAACTGTTATTGCTAAGGAGTTTGCTGATATACTGGGATATAGCATAGAACCTATCATGCTTTACCAGGTAAGGAAACTATCTGCTGATGATCATGCTTTAAATATGATCTCAAGTATAATACACAGACCTCGATTCTTTGTGTTTACTGTTCTTCTCAATCAGTGACTTTAAAAGCTGCAACTATGTTCATAAAACATAGGTTAAAACACGGGTTAAAACAATAAAGGAAGCAAAGATTTCAACGATAGCAAAGTCTTCTGATCATTATAGAGCATTTTTTACTCTCTGTGTTAGAATGCTCATCAAGTCTCTTCTTACTGCAGGCCTAAATAGAGGGAGTACAGTGCAGCAATATAGATAGTACAATGTTATTACATATAAACTGATCCTGATACTGCTTTCCTTCAATTTTATTGAGGTCATTGTGAATGTGAAAGAGATAATCTAAGTAAAATGTATAGTGAATCATCTAACACAATGGTCTTTCTTCTTACCACAGAGAACTGACAACTCATTCTGTGCTTTGGCATTCAACGTTGTAAAGAAAACTTTGTCTTTTGTGTCTTCTCCTTTTGGGATTTTTTTTTTTTCCATTTTGAAGTATGTTTCCTGCCTTTGGGTCAGAGTAGTGACCACTGTAGTTCATGCATGTTGAATGCCTCTGGAAGACCTTTTGTAGTTCCTTTTCTGTTCTTTTTGGTCCATATGCCATTTAATCTTATAATGAAATTCTGCAATATCAGCACAATTTTTATATAGTTATGGCAGATAATTTCTTTTTGGTATTAAGAATGCACCATGGGGTTTATGTTTCTGGGGAATTTTTTAAAAGTTATTCTTCATGTAACATAGGCTTAATCTATCTTTGTTTTTTTTATGTCTCCTCTGTCAAGATATCCTAATATCCTCTTATATGTTTTTTTTTTCTGATGTGCAAGATGTGGAATTTTAATCAATATTATAAATTCAGTGCCTCTTCTTTTTTTATATTTATGTTTAATCTGATTACAATTGTGGTGGGACTGCGTTGCAGTAGAGATTAGAAGTTGAAGTTCCATGTGTAAAAATATTGCATCCTAGAAATGCAAAACAAGGACTGGTGTTTAAATGTAATATATATTGTATTCAATGAATATTAACTTCATTATTCATAGATACTATAGCAAGCAGACAGTAGTCTTCCATCCTTAACCTAATTGATGCTAATTTATTTATGTTGTGTCTTAGTACAAGTGTGGCTTTCAAGATAAATTTGGAGTGAAGTGTGTGCTAACATAGTTTGAGACATGCACAGGCAGTTGACATAGTTGCCTTAAAATTTAGCTGCATTTTTCGTGTGTTGGAAGAAGACATTTACAGTAACTTAAAAAGTAAGGGCAGTGTGAATGTTTTTACTGAGTAAATTGTAAAGTTTATATTTAAAAAGATTAACATAGAAGTAGTAGTAGTGGTTCCAGGGGATTAGACATGTAGAATAATAAGGGAAAGAAGATTTTGGAGTTGTCTGTTGTCTTGGAGTATGATAAACAAGGCACAGCAGGGCTGCTGTACATTTAGGGTTTTTCCCTTGCATTTCATCTGAACAGTACTTCAGACTTTCTCACAGCACTAGAGGTGTTGAGTTTTTTTGCAAACCCAAACTCTGTCATAGCCAAGCCATGTCATAGCCAGTGGTCACTCAGTACATGTTTGGAAAGAACTGTCTGTCTTAGACTGTAATACACTCTAACCTCATGGCATAAACTGAAAAATTACAAGATTTAAAAGTAGAATTCATTAATTTGCTAGCTTTTCACACGGAGAGAGATCAAGTGTAAGGTTTTCTCCATAACCTTGAGGAATGGAAACATTCAAATAAAATATGAAGTCAAGAGTCTTGTATGACCTTTTGAGTCAAAATACACCAAATATCACAGGATTTACAATTGTGAGTGATAATTGGCAATGCTACAGGGAAACATTAACATCAGATTTAATGCAGTATTGTGGTCTCTTTCTTCCGTCCTTTTCTGCTTTACATTTTTCCCAGACAGCATGGAGACCTCCAAAGGAAGAAATGGCAGTGGCGTCTGATTTGGAAGTATAATGGTGTGTGGGGAGAGACACTGACAGAAATGGGTGATGAGGCTGAAGGGTTGAAATAGGAAAAAAGTGAGAGAATATAGAAAAGACAAATACTGATGATGATGATGAAAAAAGGCAGTCTATTTTATGTTTTCTTGCACTGTTGAGAACCTCCCCAGGCAGGATCCCACTGCTTTTCCTTACCCCTGTATGGCTTCAGATGATAAGAGCACAGACTTTGAAACTCTATCTGCGTAGTTGGAGTCAGACAGACGACTTCTGCCCTCTTCTAATGCTTTAACTTTACGTGATCAGGTGTGAGCAGATTTGGGTTCCAAAGCTACACATCCTCATCAATGCAATGTTACATTTGTAGTAATATACTTAGATTCCCAGCAGCACCTATTATATTTTGTATAGTGGTCTACTAAGATAAATGTATAGCTTCTGAGCCAGAACTGAGTGTGTCCAGCTAGTCTGCGTACTTTTCTCTGTACTTGTCACTGTAAACATATTTTTAAATCATCCCAGGAAAATAACTTTTGCATCTTGACAAACCTGCTAAAGGACAGGCATACCCTAACCCTGGATTTGTTGCACACAATACTGGGTATTCACCAGCAAAATAGACAATTATTTGGTTAAAAACATGGCCACTGTTTTTCAACTTCCTACCTTTAATTGGTGTGGCTGTGATGAATATGAGCAGAAGACTTCCCTTTTGGAGGCATATGAGCAGAGCTGACGGTGGAACTATTTGTTTAGTAAACATCTTTCTTTCAAAGGAATCTGTAATTCCTACAAAAATAAAATCTGGGCAAAGGATTTGAAGTATTTCCCACGCAAGTAACCTTTCCTTCAGTTTCAGGGTTTGATCAAGTTCAAAGGGCAAAGGGGTTTTACAGAGAGGCTTTTGGTGATACCAGACAATATCGCTGAAGCAAACAAATGACTGTGAGCTGCTTGTTCACTATAAATTCCTGTGTAGCCAAGTCAACGTAAGATCCAGATGTGTAGATGTTTCCTAATATGTAATATGTTACATAAACTCAAAAGTTTTTACAAGAAGCAGTGTATAAAAATATTATTGAATGTATCTGAGCTATAAATAGAATTTCCGAATGCATTTGTTTTTCTCAAAATATGTAATAACGTATCAGGGGCTTTGCATAGCAAAGTAATAAGATAATTTAATGACAACAGGTGTTAAGTTCATATAGTAATTCAACAATGAATACTATGAAAAGTTTGATAATGCTGTAAATCTAGCATTTTTTTTCTACTTTGATCCAAAAGAGCGTCTTTTTGTTTCTTTTTTTTCAGAGAGACATCATATTGTCCTAAATCCATTTCAAAAATTAAGGAGGTATTTATTTGTCCTGTGGTTCATTTTTATTTTCCAGTGATTGCTGCAGGCACAAAAATGAGTAGTGGGGCACTTACCCTTGGTCTGCAGCAATAGCACTGTTTTTCTTCAGGCTCTGTGAAGAAATGAATTCTTGGATTTTTTATACATGTATGATCTTTACTTTTAATATTTACTTCATCATTCTTTGCATCTGAAGTTGGTTTAAGGGTTTGAAAAATGTGAAAAGGCCTCTCTATATTGATTTCATAAAAAAACCCAACTCTAAAAGCTTTTATGTTGTGAGATGAGAATCAAATTTACCTAAACCAAACCTTTTGAGAACCTAGATCATCATATACTAATAGCTGGCTCAGAGAATAGTTCCTGTCTCATTTGTGATATCTGACATCAGTATACGGATTCCATGTAGGCAAATTGCTGAGAAAGGAAACTCATCCTGATTAGGAAAGGTTTGTTTTTAACTTGTCTCTTAATGCAGATAAGCAAAGCAAACAAGGAGCAGCAACCAGCTAGTTCTTTGTGGACTGTATCTAAGGAACTTTTAGTTTAAATAGCGTAAAATATAAGATTTTCTGCTCCCAGAGTTTCAGAGGAAAAAAAGTAACAGTCAGACTTATAACAGTTTTCCAGCAACTTGCTCCTTTTCCTCTGCAGCAAAAACAGTCTTTTAAGCACATCACTAGTGTTTGTGTACTGAGATGTTTTTGTTTCTAGGATTTTTTTTATTTGTATGACCTCATAATTTTTCTTTACAAAATCCTTCCAATTTTGTATTTGAGAAGGACTAACAAATGATGAGTCCAAGTTGGCGTGAAAAGCAGGAAACTTAGATTTTTCACCTCCTAATTGCCAAGAACATGATTAGTACTGTGAGCCATGAAGAATGCCTAGGTTGGAGGCTTGTATTGGTATAGCTACTAAAAGGGAATGGAACAGAAGTTACCCTACTTGTTTTCTCTCCTAAACGTCTTTTTTTCCCCCCTGAATACAAACTGTTTTAGAAAATAAACAATGCAGTGTAAACCGCTTAAGTTACAATGACTGTTACAAATTGAAATAAGCTTTTTGTTTATATGGCAATATATTGTTGCCATTGCTTTGTCCAGAATAAGAGGCAAAATTAATTCTTATTCTCCCCTCCAAAGGGAGGCATTTTTCAGTATTAGAGTACTATAAGACTATTTTTAATATCACGTATGAAATTATTTGAATAAAATTTATTAAAAATTGGGTAAGAGTGAATAAACGAAAACAATAAGTCACTTGGCAAGTACTTAGCCATAAAATAAGTCCTTTACAAAAACTACAGGTGTTAGCAATGATATTTCTTTTAATGTGTCCCTAAATTGAATAATATTCAACCATTTAAATCACAATATAAATATTCATTTTATATATCAGAAAATATCTTACAGCAAAATACACCTCTGAGTTTATCTCCAGAAAATTAATGCATGGTTCTCAAGTGTTGTTGGAATTAGAGATGGACATGCTATATAGCATACTAGCTCTCAGTCAATTCATATTTTATGCTGTTTCATTTCTCTAGAGATGAAATAGTTCTCTGAATTATAAAACATGTGTTAGTTAATTATTCAGTTATAGCATTTACTAGCTGCAGAATGCAGTTCTTATTCAAGTCCTGAAAACACAGGATTGATAAAAATGTTTCATATTATAGTTTTAGTCTAATTAATAGAAAAGAGCAAACACAGCAGTAAAATGACAGAAATGCAACGATAAATTTATGGTATGGTTTTGAGGATTTGAATGTGAGACTTTAAATTATACAAATGTGGAAGCACCGAAGGAACGAGACTTTGTCCTGTTATTTTAGGGCTTTTAAGGAAATATAGAAAGAGGAAATGATTCAGGGCAGCATATGACGTAATATATTCTATTTTTATTCTTTAAAGTTCAAAGGGTTTGTAGTTGTGAAAAGTACATATGTAAAAGCTACAACTACATAAAAAATATATTCTCATCTGATTTTAGGTTAAATTGTGTTCACAGCACAGCTCAAGGAAGGAATTTAATCTTCCAGGTCACAAAACTACTATTATGTCTTTGTTACTCTAGTGCTTACCTGTTCTAGTGAAACATATAAAATATATTTGCTAGAGGATATAATAGATTTTGCCTTTGGTTTTGTTCTATCCCTTAAGCATTATTTTGTGATATGCTATGTACTTTTGATATTATGTGTGTTAATGTCTTCTTTCTTACCCTTGTCTATTTTTCTGTCATGCTTCAACTGCATTTTCCTGCTGAGAGGTGGAATATCATGCTGTGTTCAAGATTAATGATGAAATCTTTGCTCGAAATTATTTTTGTTTTTTCCAGGTGTAAGTTACTACCCCCTTCTGTACACAGAGCTGTGTTCAAGTTGGTATTGTGCTGGTATTGTGTTAAAGGGGCAGGCTGGGGGAGTAAGGCTTTTGTTCTTGTTTCAAAGAGGTGACATTGGCAAGAACTAGAACTTCCAAAGACTGTTTAACATTTTGTGTGTTGATTTGTGTGTGTATTTCTAATCCTCTTTGGAAAAGTAATTGAAGATTTCCTGCTAATCTTCTATGGGTATATCCTTAAGAAAGAACAAAAAGCAGTTTTTTAAGGAGAAAGCATATACCTATAAATTAAAAAAATAGAGCATGAGCATAAATATATTCTTCTGATGAATTGATACTTACAGGATATGACGGCTAGAGACTTGCTACAGCAAAGGTATACTCTTCCTAATGGAGACACTGCTTGGAGACCCTCACCACTTGTTACTGCAGCTCTGGAAGGAAAGCTTGTTATTCTTGATGGCATTCATCGAATTAACCCTGGCACTCTAGCTGTACTTCAAAGGTCAGGATGTGAGCACAGCTAAGTTGGGGGCATATAATATGTTTGTTGAGTGCATACATACTGAGAAGTTAAGTTCCTTCTGGTGAATATGGCTTTGTAACTTCAAGAATACTGTTAAGATCAAGCTGAGTGTTAAAGTTTCATAGAATATGTAAAGCTCATTTTTTTACGTAATTAAAACCAGAAGCAATTATTTCATTTTTTGTAAGTCTACAATAATACAGGAAATTTAAGTCTGTTTTAACTATGGAATGTAAGTCTGAATTTTTGAATGAGATAGATTTTACTCTAAAATTATGAAATCTAAAAATTAGTAATATTTGCACAGTGATCTGAACATGCAAGATGTCAAAAAATTTTTAATATTTTGAGTGCATTCTGCTTCTAAATAATATGTGATCATTACAATTATATGTAAAAATATACTTTATATTGATTGCAAAGAACTATTTCTAAACATTATTCCATAATTCAATGAAAAATTAGTTAAACTTTGCAGAACAGAAGCAGTAATAGCAAATACTACGTGAATAATAATCTATAATGTCAGGTCAATTTTTTTCTGCTATTTCATATGCCTGCATCATATACTGCCTTTTGTAAATGCAAAGGACATCTTGAGCTTTAAAACAGGTTGTAGCAAAAATGTTTTGTGCTTTCTGTTATTATATATATATATGCAGAAGGGCAGAAGAGAGAATTCTACTTGCCTGTGTTTTTGCTTTGTCATCAGTTTAGCTTTTCCATTATGATTTTTTCTTCTGATGTGTGCATACGTTATAGCCAATCAACTTCTGTCTATGAAAAAATAAAAGCTAGGTCTGTATGTATGTTAGTCATTAAAGCCAGCTGAAAGATATGTCTTCAAGAAACAAAAGAAAAGTATATTACTTGGTACAAGCATAACAAAGCAGCTGTTTCATGCCATTTATACACACTACACTGGTAAGAAGGATGGTTTTTATTTTTTGCATTCTTACCATATCTGTTTAAACTAAGTTGACTGACTGTGTGCTAAAACTTATGCATGTTATTTTACCTCCATGCGTGGATGCATCTGAAGTTGTTATAACTTTTTCTTTTTCTGTGGCCCACATTGACTGAGAGCTTTTAAAAAACACGTGGAGTTATAGATATTTTAAAAATTAAGCTAGAGCTTATTCTTTATTTTCAGACTAGTACATGACAGAGAACTGACTCTGTATGACGGCACCAGATTGTTAAGGAAAGATAGATATCAAAACTTAAAAGAAGAATTACAGCTCTCTGATGAAAAACTGCGCGAAAGGTAAAGTATCAGCTACAACTATGGACACAAACAGCATTTCATTTTTTCATTTTTTTAATAAAAAACTGCAAAATGCTTTTCTATTGAATAGATACCTTCTAATCACTAGGAGAAACATCTTTTAAACATCAGGTTCCTTGTGAGCTCTATTTCTTTTTGTGGCATGGGAAAATTATATCCTGTTTAGAGTGCTTGAACTAGAGGGAAAACATTCAATATCCTTTAAGAGAAGCAGTTGGAAATTGAAGAGAAATTTTAAGTACATACAAAAATAGATATAAAGCTATATGATATTTAGTTTTGGAACATTTTATTAAAAGCCTTGGAAAATAAAGCTAAGTTGAAATTAAATACTACTTGTTACATTCTTTTACCTCATTAGCTAGAAAGCTGGTATTTAATTTACAACTAATATGGGGCAGGAAATTCTAAGGATGGGTTGGGACCCATTATGCTTATTCTTTTTGTTCCTTCATTTCCACTTGTCTGCCAGAAACATTCCACAGATAGAAATGTTTTCTAGTCCTCTGAGGCCATGTATTTGATACACAGTCAAACACTGCTGACCAATTCTAGTTTATGTTGAGAGTATGTCAAAACAAATGCAATCTAATATTCAGTAATATATAAGGAGCTAAATGTAGTGATTCTGAAATGGATCTACCATCTGAAAAAACAGTTGAAGTTTTATGTCAGATGTCCATGCTCATATTAATGCTGCATGCTGTGTGTGTGACCACTATGAAGAGGCCTCATTGGTTATAGTTCATGATGTACTACTCAGTTGCTCTCAATTATCTCACTGAATCTTATTTTTTTCTTTGACCTCTTTTATAGTCCACCCTTTTCTTTTACTAGTTCTTTTTTTATTTCTGGTTCCCTTTTTGATCAAAATACTGTGGGTTAAAAAAAAAAAATAAAGGACCAAAAAATGCACTACAAAACCAACCAAAAAACCAAACTTCATTTTAAGCCTTCTACTTTTCTGTAGGTATGGTGTAATCTAAGCCTACTTGTTGCAAATTCTATCCACTCTGCTGAGACAATACACTTAGCTAGATGGTCATTTCCTGCATTTGTTTTATTTGAGTGAAGAACTGTACATCAGGGAAGTGTTCTGTTTATTGGGACTTTAAGCATAGATTTTGAAAGAGCGGTAAAATAGCTCCAAGGGCCCATCTAGGTTGGTATCTCAACTTTGCAGTGGACTCTGTACTTCCAAGTATATCTATTGTGTAAGGCTCCTCCCTGCTTCATGTTCGTGGTCTTGTCCAAGGTGCTTTCAGGCAGAATGGCAGTAGCTGTACTGTTTTGCTTACTGCCTAGGACCCTTTATTTCATTGCCAATATGTTCCAAAAACCTAGACAATGAATCGCACATTCATCTTCAGTACTGCCCCTCTTACTGGATCAAATGTCTTTCACAAGAATAGAGCTTTACATCTGGATTCTGCGTCTCCGTTATAACTATGGCTGTTTTGGCAATGGACTCCCTTTAACCTTCATTAGCTGCTAAATCATAAGAACTGTCCAGGCTGTCTTCTTCAGTCATTGTTCTGCAGACCATTCTTACTGTGTCACCTCTGAATCTACTTTCCTTTCTTTCAGTCTCATTGAGTAACCTGATGGTTCCACTGTTCTGTTCAGTGATAACTGTGCATTTGTGCGTTGATTTTGGCTATTTTGGAGGCTCCGTAAGTCTTTTTTTTGGGAGGGCGGGAGGGCTTTCCTTTAAAGGCTGTCTCTCTCTCCTTCAGATTGCAATGTACTGCTTTTACTTAACCACTTTAATATTTTGCAACATAGTGTTTTGTGAGTTGCTAAACTCTTAGTTATCTATTTGACTGACAGTGAGCTCTCACTCTAATCCATAAGTGAGAGGTATCTGCTGTATTAGGCAGGAATGAATTTCTGATTAGTACTTGGTCTTAAAAACAGACAGATACCCCACTGTTTAGGCATGCTTGCATCTGGAAGCTTGGTGTGACCATTTAGCTCCATCTTGGCTATAGATAAAAATTCTTCATCCTGAATTATCTGAAGTCCATTTTGCTGAGAATCCTATCCTTCTCCTAGGTGAAACATTCAATCTGCTCTTGTTTTTTCTACTGACTTACTCAGAAGAAACCAGGTTAAAGTAATGCAAACACGTAACTGCTTCCTTGGTTTTGCCTATGGGCTTCTTTGACATCGCTAGACAACTCCTCTCTACAGAGGGGCGCTGTTCTCATGAACCCTTGAGAAACTGAAGGTGTTCTAGGACTTCATCCTGGTTTTGGTGCCTTCTATATTCTGTAAACATCACTACCTTTCACTGGCTCCAGGATGCCAGTCAGCAATTGACATCTTTGATTCCAGAACTGTATTCTTCCTTGCTACTCATCCTTTTCAACAGTAGTTACCTGTCACTGCAAGCTTCAGAATGCTGCAGAATTAACCCTTCTCTCCAGGCACCTTCTCATCAAATGATATCTGAGGTACTGACAGGTGATTTAATCACAGACTTTATTCATTCACCCCTTCTTTGCCTGCAATGTATTACCTTGTGGAGAAGTGACACAGAGTGTGTTGTACCATGAATTTATTAGCAGATTGGCTGGGCAAATTCTTACCGGATTGCAATTGGAAGATGCTTTCTATATTGATGAGAAACATCTGTCTTGCTGCATGTCACTGACTGTGGCTAGGGGTGCTAGCTGTATTTCTGATGTTAGAGTAAGATGAAAAGACAGCTTTACTTACCCTGATTTACTAGATTTGACTAAAGTAATTTCAGTGCAATTGATCGTTGCCAGGCGAGTGGAATTTATGATGTCATTCCCAGTTTGGACTGAATTTGCGATATTTGAGTGACGCATTAAGTCTACTGGTAATTTTCCAATTAGGGAGTTCCTGTGTAAAGTGGTTTCAAGTTTTGTTTGAATCAGAGGATTATTCTGACTTTTTTTTTTTACAAGTCCCACTCATTCAGCCTCAATTGTCATTTGTATATTGGGAATCAATATGGTACAAAGAATACATATTATCTACCTGATATCATGTGCTAATGTAGTTCTTAAGAGAAACAGAGGAAGAGGAAGAAACATACTGAAAGGCACATCAGTGATTCACTGGAAATGCATTCAGCTCAGCTCTGCTGTGCATGAGTGTTCTTGATTGTAGTGACTATTTGTAATATAGTTTCCAGTTTCTTTCTTCTGTGCTACTTCTCATTGTTCATAAATGCAAAATAACTCGTTGTTACTCTCTGTTCCCTTAATTTAAGACTCACTAGTGACATGGCCAGATGCTATTGTAAGGTACATAAATACAAATATGTCTCTCATAGTGGAAAAGAAAAATGAATAATGCTTTTTAGTAGACTACTTTGTGAATGGAATTTTAAAACAGAATTTCCATCTAAATCTGTTTTAGAGAGAAGGTGTACCGTTCCTAACCAATGATCAAAAGTTCTGTAAACACTTTTTATAGTCTCTGTTTGTAAAAGGATTTGACACACCTAACGACTTTCCCCATTTTTAAGAAGATAAAAAATTGTGATACTAATGGAGATGTTTTAGGAGACTCCTTCAGACGAGCAAGACACATTCTGGACTAGGCTTTCGTGTTCCTATATGAAAATGCTTGATATTAAAAAAATAATATTTTCCCACAGTTTTAGTGCCTTTAATTTTTAGTGCTTCAACAGTCAGAATACTCATCTGTGTAGTAGAAGAGAAAGGAGAAGAGGGTCAAGAGTTTGTTGGTTTTGTTTTTTTTTTACTAAAGGGGTGGTATTTCAGATCACACTATGGTCTAAAAAAAATCATTGAGTTATATGTTCACTATTATTTCATTACATTTCTACATCTGTATAAAAATTACCATTTTTCTAAGAAGAGCTTGAGACTTGTGAGTGCAATAGCTCTCTCAGGACTGACAAGTGCAAGCAATATGTTGCCCTTGCCCTTGATTTTGGGATACTCCTTGGCGTGCTGAAAGTCTGTAAGCTACAAGGTAACTAATACTGGCCACACTGTCATTTTTCCTCTATTTTTTGTTATACTAGTTTGACTGTGGAGTTAAGTTAGCAAACATAGTAAGATAACATTCATTCATTTGAGGAGACTAAGAATTCTTGTTTATGAGTTTAAGGAGAAGAAAAAAAAGCAGCCTTTGAGAAAGTGACAGATGGTCCTTCAAGATATTTTACGTAGAAGGAAATTATAGATGCTGATACCTTATTCATTTCCCCGAACAGGTTCAGAGATAAAGAGAAAGTGGGTTCAGGTACTGTGCATATCCAAGATTTCTGCATAGAATTTCTTCTGTAATCATCCACTACATCACCAAGACAGATACTGTAAAGATAGCACACAGCCTCTGCAAGACAAGCAGTGAAGTGTTTATCTCATGATGAAGTATTTTAACCTGTTTGTGTGGATATACCCCCCAGAACACACGCACACACACGCGTAGATGTGAAGTCCTTGTTGTGGTGAGCAGAAAGGCAGCTATTATAGGAAAATTCAGAAGAAGGTATGTAATAGGATAGTTCAAAAGCTAAAAGAAGTCACTCATAATTCATGGATGGTTTTAATGCCTTACAGACAGTGAATTATTTTCCATGCAATGAGGTTGAAAGGGAACACACAGTAGATGAGGCAAATATGAAGTGTGGCAGGGAGTGACTTTATCAAGCAATAGAATTTTTAATTGCTTACATTTTTTAGCTTTTACTTCATTTGTTGTTGAGGGGTTTAGTTTTTTCCCAGTTTAGCGAATTTTAAGATAATTTGTTAATTTTAGACTGTGGTGAAATTTAAGAAATACAGCAAGAAAGTAACAATAGGTAATTTTGGTCCTAGTATTATAACAATTCCCAACTCATAAAAATTGATAGAAAATGAGATTTATTAAATCATTTTACAGGAAGAGACAAGCAAAAATAGTTTGGTTTTGCACAGTGACATTAGAAATGCCATTCTGCATTGTATTTCTTTTTTTTCTGAGAAACTTCAATTGCTCGAAACCATGTGTCAATAACAAGAAAATCTTCCCCTAAAATCACCCACACTGTGTTCTGATCTGCCTCTTGAGAGCAGTGGTGGTGATCCTTGGTTGGAATTAAACAGTAATGTCAAAAGAAGGACACTCATTTTATTAGGAGAGAGCTCTGCTGCCTGTGTTGTCAATAAATATTTGATAGAGAGAAGGATAGAGACTCTTTGCATGAATCAATTAACACCAAATCTTCCCACTGTGTTTGAGGCTCATTAATTAAAAGATGCCAGGTTTTTAACAAGATACACTTACTTGGCCTTCGTTTGCAAAAACCACAAGATTTCCTGTCATGTCAAAGATTTCTTTTCTATAAAGTACAGCTCCACATGGGAGCTCTCCATATTATATTCCTTTAGAGTCTTGATTTATAATATGATGGAATAACTTTGAAGCTCTTCAGTTGTGCTGATGGAAACTTTCATAGAACTGCAGGATTGAGTCATTTGTGGCATTTGTTTTAATAATACACTTAGCTTGACATTTTCAACATTGCAAACGTCAGTCCAAACAATAGGCTTTTGAAGTAGCCAAATAGTTTTATTCATGTTTACAAACTGGATGCCTACAACAGTGATGTTGTGATATGTCCAAGTCTAGAGATTAGTCAGTGAATTTAACTGATATTTCCAAATTAGCTTGCTCTGACTTTACATCTACTCTCCTCCCACTTCTTCCTATGCTTTTCTTGGCTGTCCCCATGGTGCCCTTTGAGTTAGACAGTGACAAGGAGATGATACAAAAGAAATGTGATTCCTTTACCAGGAAAGTTGACTACTTCTTGTGTTCTCTTATGGTATCGCAGAAGGGCTAGAATTTGATGGATTTCTGGAGGAGGATTGTTTTTCTTCCTAGTAATGTAGTGAAAGGCGAGTCTGTAAGTATATGTAGTTATCCTATCTAGGAAATGTTTTCTTCTATAATAAGGTTGGCTACTGTTCCCTGACCTTTTTTTATGCTTAGTGACAGTGACATTCCCATTGGTTCCTCTTTCATGTGATGTTTTCAGACATCTATTTCTATTTTTATCAATCAGAGAGTAGCTTCTAGGCTTATGACTTTCAGCTGAGAATAACTCATGCTACTGCCTTAGTTTGCTTTGATACAAGAGACTGCTGTGATTGCCCTGTTGTATCACAGGTTTATTGTGACGAACAGCCAACTATGCAGTAGATTTGTTGATCTACGTCTTCAGTAATTTATAAAGAAAATGACATGGTAACAGCAATATAAGTTGTCTAATTAAATGTCTCTTGCTTTTTCCAAACGAGTGTCTATTTTAATAAAAGTACTGTAAAATTAGTTGTTGAAAACAGGCCTTCCTCACACAATTTGACTGGCTTTTGTATCTGACTTGTTATTCTATTATTTCTGCTGCTTCTAGAGATCATGCAGTTGTGCCGATTGATGAGTACCAATGAATGTCCAGTCAGAGGAGGTGAAAATATTGCATAAATAATCAAAAGATGTGAAGAAGACAAAGATACCAAAATCAAAAGCAGTGGTCTTTTAGTGCCCTAACATATCTAAAAATTGTATATTTAAGTTTGTGTTGTAAGCTCCCATTATCTTCATTAGGTGACTATTAGTCACCTAATCATGCAGTGAGAACTGAGGAACACTGGCTGAAGCTAGCAGGTCAGTTCCATAAAGATTTAAAAACCAATAATAATAAAAGTACCTTTTACACCCGGGAACAGTGCATATGTTGTCACAGGCAGTTGTGGAGGCAGATAGGATGAAGAAGTTCAGAAGGGTGTTAGACAAATTTGTGGGTAAACGGACATTAAAGCAAATAGATATCTACCCTCTGATATCCTTGAAGATATGGTTGTAGGTGCTGGGCGAGTATGAGGAGGATAGACTACTGTTAGTGACTAGACTTTTGTGCTTTCCCCAAGGAGTATCTCCAGCTGTCATAATGAGGGATGGTACATGTAGTTGGATGGGTAGATTTAAGGATGCAGGACAGCAATTCTTAAGTTCTTGTAAGTCGTAATCTGTCTTTTGAGAGACCTGTCTCCTCATGCTGACTCTAAAATGAGCCAGGGGTGAGGTGATTGGTTTGGTCTTTGAAGCATAACTTTCAGGAGTATTATGAAGTTAGGCATATTAATCTCATGCTAAGAGTCTAGATGATCTTCCAAGGGCCACAAAGAGCATCTGTAAGGGGAATACTCCTAGACTGTTACTAAATTCATCTTTTCATGTTATCTAGGCCAGTCTCTACAGTGTCATCCTTTCTGTCAGTCTAATTGAGTACAAGAAGTTACTCATTACTGCAACTCTGGTAGGTCTTGTTTTCTCCCTGTGAGACATCCTGCTTTAGGTAAAGCACTTGAAGAAGTCCATCAAATGAGTGAGATGTGTCCATTTCAGATATACAACACAGTAGACTGTAGTTTAGTTGGGTGCCCTCCTGAACATAAAAAGATGTGTAAATTTTTTAAATTGCAAGTCCCATTATGCAGCCTTTTTTTTTTTTAACAAAGTTGCATTGCAAATGATCTGAATATACTGTTATATGATTCAGTACAATAACTTATCTCTTTTTCATCTGTTGTAAAATTTAAATTTGATATTCACTACTTAAGCCACGTAATGCATTTTTAAACTCTTTTTTTTTTTTTTGTAGGTCTATCTTTCCTATTCATCCTTCTTTCAGAATAGTGGTCTTAGCAGAACCTCCTGTCATTGGAAGTAGTACCCAACAATGGCTGGGTCCAGAGTTTTTGACACTGTTTCTTTTTCATAATGTTCAATCTTTAAGCAAGAGTGAAGAAATTGAAGTTATTAAAAAAATGGTAAGTATATTCAGTATTTTAGGCACTTACTGACTACCACTTATTGAACAGGTTTATTTGCTACATATATTGCTATTTCACTGTAGCATAAATGAGTTATTTTTCACATCTTATCAAAGCAGCATATCTTCTTTTCTTTTAATGGTATTATTCTTATTGTGATATTAAATGATACTGTAATAAGAAAGTAGTCTTCGTCATAAAGCAACTGTGACAACTGTGTGCTCATTGCATCTGGGTGTAACTGTATGTGTAACTTGCATATCTTGCAGTAAGATTAATGCCGTTTTTCTTTCAGATTCCAAATGTGCCCAGTGTTGCTGTGGAGCAGTTGTTGTCATTAACACACAAGCTTCGAGAGACAAATGATGCCACAGTGAGCCCTTTTTCTTTTTTTTCTTTCTTCTCCTTAAATTTACTGTCTCTTGCTATGACTGTTTTAGCAAAGGCTGGGTGAAACATGCTAAGCTGTAGTGTTATTTCAAGGGTCAGCTGAGTGGAAAACCAGCCACAGAAAATTATTACTGGCAATTACTGTACTGCATAATCTAAACTTTTTTGATTTATGATGTACATGTTTGGAGTCTGCATAAGTAAAGCTTTTAGGAATTTGCTTGAATTCCAGGGAATCAAGAAGAACAGTACACGTTGTCAGTGAGTTTAGATATGTGACTCACAGTGAAACATGGTGAGATGCCTTTTGAATAGGTATGTGCGTTCAAATACATTTTGATTACTTCACATTAGTAATTGGAAATTTGATAGATGACATTGTTGAGGCTTTTTGGGCAATAGGAGCTACCTGGACCTTATAAAATGCCAGTGGGCAGCAGTAGAGACTCAGGAAAGGGAAAACTCCAGAACTCCTGGCTGTGTTACTGCTATAGGCTATTCTGTTAAAGACAACATGTCAAGAAAAATAAGTTCTGCTGACAAAGTGACCACAAAATTCCTTAAAAAGATACAGCTAAGTCATAGTGAAAAGAAAAAGAAATTATTGCTATGGCAACTAAAACACTGCATGTTTTGATGTAACTAAAATGTAAAACATTTTATTGGAATCCAGGAGTTTAACTGGTATGGAAATTCATTGTCTTTAGTTTTTATGATTTTAACTTCGTTAATAGTTTTTACAGTCTTACTATTTAAGAAGCTGAAAGAGGCTGTTATGCTCTTTTGAGCTTAAAAAAAGTAAGTGAAAAGGTAGACATTTAGGTACACTGTTGGGACAGAGTTGTTATTATTATCTATTTAGCTTCCTATATCTAATGTATAAGTGTATTGGTTTTGGCATACTTGGACACATACCATACCTAAATAGAGCATTACAAAAATCCTTTCGAAATATGGACTTGTGGTTATCTGTAGAATTGTGAAATACCTAAACGAATTATATGATGTTGGCTAAGAAGTGAGTCACAGTATGGTTCGAGGGAGGATTCTTGTGATCAGCAGTGACATACGACATGTCGAGAATAGCACACCTGTGCAGAGAGCTGAAATGTGTGCCTTATGTATGTTAGGCTATTTATAGAGTTGTCTAAATAAATAAATCTCTACCAGAGATAATCCTGAAATATTAACCGTTGTTTAGAGCGATTTTGTTAAAAATAGAGTTCCTGTAGACTGTTCACTCTGTAGGTGTTGTCTGCGTCGTTGTAATTGTTTGCTTGATTTACAAGAGAATCTGGAGACCACAATCAAGATCCTGTTGAATTAGGTGTCTCATAGGTATATATTACAAAGACTGTCACTAACCCAATTTTGAGTTTATGGTTGTTCAATTTAAAAAATACCAAACCATATAAGAGAGGAGGAAATTTTCTTACCAAAATTTTAACTACCAGTTGCAAATGTCCAGAAGATGTGATGCAGCTTTTCCTCAGTGGTCCATCCTGTTCCTCTGTGCTTATTTATTTCAGTGCAGGATCTAAATCTATATATTATTTAGAATTTATATGCCCGCATCCCTAGAGATTGGACTTAATCAAGGTGGCACAATGTATGAAATACACTACCTCATTTCATATGCCCAGCTACTTTTTTCCATCAGTGCAGTCTCATAGGTTGTGATTTATTGCCTATCTGCGAAAACTTGCTCTGCTTAGGAACCTTTCAGTTGTTTAAGATACTTTTGTGAGACAGTATGATCTCCAAAGGCAGTGAGAGTTCTGGCTATAAGTAGGGATAGCAAGGATACAGCATTTGCTCCTCTCCCTTGCCCTTGCTTCATGCTTGGCTGAGCAGGTCTTGAAATGACACATGAAATGCCATCATTTATATCACAGTCTCCACAGTGCTGGGTGGTGAACTATGATTGTTCAGAAGATGCTTCACAATTTTCTATCAGTGAAAGCAGGAGGAGGGGTAGTAATCTTTGCAGTTAGCTCAGTCTAAAGAATTCTTGCTTGTTGCTCAGACCTATGCTTAAAAGGTATTGTTCTTTGCTTTCTCATAATTTGAGAGAAGTTTTGTAGAATTTCATAGAACTGATTTTTTTTTTTTAATATAAATGCCTTTTTGTCAATATGGTAGTTTTTCAGGGGAAAGAATTGGGTTAAGGCATTTCTCATGCTCAAAAATTAATAAGAGGAGTTAAAAAGGCTCTGAACTTCTTGAAGTGTTGCTTTTCTCTATTTTTTCCTCTTGATGACAAATATCAAGACTTTTTTTTCCAATTGAAACCGCAGTATATATTAAGGCAATTTTAATGCAGTTAGAAATCACGTATATGAACCCAAATGAAACATTTTGAAATTATCTAATTAAAATATTTCACTTGACCCAGGCAAAGCATGGCGTGACTTATCAGATCATGCTCATTGTTGTGTGTTTCCTGCTAAAATAAGGAACCTGTTTGTATTAGATACCTTCATCCGGCAGATGTAATTACAGAATGATTTCTTTCTCAGTCTTTATATCTTTCTTTAAATACATCGTCACTTGTTTTGAGGTTCTGTTTGTTTGTTTTTTAAATTTTACTCTGTGTGTTTGAGATCTGTCTTCTCAAGCTTTGAATAATTTCTGTAAATCTTTGCTGAATCAGGTCCAGTTTTTAGCATTTATTTTAACATGTGGACAACAGAAAAGGACACAGTGTTCCAGTAATGGCCCGCCCAGAAGGCGTGTGCAGAGGTGATACAATCTCCTTACTGCTGCCCAGTGTTGTCTTGTTTATACCTCTAAGAATCCTGCCAGACCCTTTTTCCAGAGCATTACATATGGAGCTCACATTCAGTTTGTGAAAAGCAGACGAGTTTTTAGCACATTGATCCTAACCTTCTTGTTATTGTTAATATTGTTTAGTCTTAGGTTTTATATTGCACATAAAATTCAGTTAACAGCACATTTTTCTTCCTGTTGCTTACCAAGTGAAATCATAAGGCTAATCTTTTGATGACATAATGATTTCCATGACAGTGACTTATTGGAAAAAATACAGAATTACAAGCTTGCCCATTAAAAAGCAGAAGTTGCTGTAGAAGGCACAAAGAATCTATGAATTAGGAGAAAAATTGAAATAATTCCTTTTGAATAATTCCTGACTTGTTTGATTTAAATCCTTCACACAGATTAAGTAATTAAACTATCTTGTATTTTTTGACAGGCACAGTCACTGGCTTCATTTTTATCTACTCGACAACTATTGCGAATTTGTCGTCGACTATCACAACATCCAGATGAAAGCCTTTATGAGGCTGTTAATAAAGCCTGCCTTTCCAGGTAGGACTGCTAGTTTAGGTGGAAGTTCAAGAGCTTCTTGGTCAGTTGCTAACATTCAAGATAAGTTTTAATGCATTTTAATGGATAATACAATTGCTGTCTTGTTCCTTGAAGTCTGTAATGCCTCGGTCCGCTGGGATAGGGGAAATTGGACCGAGCACTGCAGTTAGGGTTCGGACGCAGTTGAGGTCTCGTGATGCAATGCCAATTTATTCAAGGGAAACAAGGGTTTAAAAAACCGCGGTTTGAGGGGTGGATGCTAAGCCAGGGAGGTGCAAGAGATTGACAGCTTAGGGAAAGATGTGGTAGGGGGACAGGGGAAAGATGGGTGGAACTCTCGAGTATCAGAGGGAGCTGCCTAATGGTAGCTCCCTCTGCACTGTGATAGCTACAACTAATCAGTAACCGAGGCACGGGAAAACAGGGGAGAATAAGAGATAAACAGCTTTCAAAGGGGAAGCCTGAGGGAGAAATAGGGACAATATGGGGGTACAGCAGGATCTATAAATTTTGACAATAAACCGGGGTGTACAAGGGTTCATAAGCACACAACAGCAAACTGGGGAAAAACTGCCAGTCTGCTGGGTGGATTATTCAGTGAGTAAAAAGTCCATTCAGACTCCATTAATGCTTTTTCAGGCCACATATCTCTCCCATTCTGTCTTTTCATCTATCGCACTGTAATTTCTTTAAAAATATTTCTGTGATATTCTCAAACCTAGAAGGTAAGTAGAAAGGACTTTGTACTCTTACTCATCTTTATGAAGATACTTCATTACATTATATAAATAGGTTACCATTATCACATTACTTCCTGTTTCAAAACACTCAAAGCAGAGCCATATTAATGTCTAGGATAACTGATGTTTTGTGGAGAGTTGGTTTCCAGCTCTGTAAAGCTGTATCTAGAAAAGCTAGGAACATCTAGAGTTTTGTTGGTTTTGGTTTTTCTTTTGTGGCCTTTGGTTTGCTTGCATTTAGGTGGATTTTTTGGTGTTTTTCTTTCCCCCTGTTGTCAAAAGAAAACAAATTATTATTATTATCATCAAAAGGTCTGAAAAACTGAAAGGGCCTGGTTCTGAACACCTCAGAGCTCACTTTCTCTTTGGAACCTGAGGTCCAAGTCGACTGGGTCAAGAGAAAAGGTATTTCTGAAAAAAACATTAGTTCTACTGTAGCTCTTACTGGCAGCAGAATGAGGACATTACATGCCTCCAGTCCTAATCCATCCTACATTACAAATATTGAAATAAATGATAACACTGAAACCTTTCAAAATAAGCACACAGCCACAAATGTGGTTCATTGCCTATGAATGAAGCTCAATTCCTCTCCTTAGGGATATGTGAAATGTGCAAGATTATTTGGGTGTGAAAGGAATAGATATTTGGGGTTTGGAGTTGCAGGTAAATTGTCAGATTAAATCTTTAGATTACAGAAAATGCTGGAAACTTTAAAAAGAAAAACACTTAAAATGCAGCATCCCCATTATTTCTCTTGTTTTAGGTTTTTACCAAATCTCGCTAGATCAGCTTTACATAAAAATCTTCAGGATTCTGGTATTGAAATGAGTCCAGATAACACGAAGAAACTGGAGGAGAAGGATTACACATGTAAGTTTGTGCTGTCTTCTTTCCTGCTCTTCATGAATGTTACTTAGATTGTTGAACATATAAAGGTGACTTTGTTCTGTGGAATGCACTTCTGCTCTCAATATGTTGATACTTTTGTATTGTCTGCTGTATTCCCAACTCATGGAATTTTGTTCTCCATCATATTTGTGTTCCTCAGTCTAGAAGATCCATTGTCTCAGGCTTTCTAATACTGCTTTTTCTTTTCTTTTTGTCACTGATAGCTAGTCTTCTGTACAGTTACAGCCTTGGTTTGATCTTAATATTTCTCTGTTCTGTTTTTTTATCATTGCTTCTTTCTCTCCTATGTTAAAATCTACCTTTTTCTCATTGAGACTCTTGTAATTTTGTGTTATGATTTGCTTTCATTCTGGCACACATTTCTTTGTTAGTTTATCTTCTTTTTATTCTTTTTAAATTGTTGTGGTTGTTACATGTCACCTTTATCGAGCAGATATTTGTTTCTTTAGCTCATCCAACTTGTATTCATTTGTAGTAACCTTCAGGGCTATGCATGTATTTCTGCTTCTGCCATTTTTCTCACTTCTCCTTTCTCATTGATGTATGACCCCCTTCTATCTTTTGATATCTTTTGTCAGGCAGCACACTGTAATTTGCCATTTTCCATTCACTAAATGTTTCCTTTACCCTGCTTCACCTACATTACCTCTGCTCTCATTCTTCTGTGATGTATTTGACTTCTGTGTTTTTACCGTTAGGTCTTTGCAATGGTAAACACATATTTGGTTTTAATTCATGTGGATTCTAGTTTTATAGGCTTATTTGTGTGTGTGTTATATAAAAGTACATATGTAAATGCAGAGATATTTTAATGTATAAATTAAAGTTTCTGTTATGTACAATATAATATATATGTACAACCATATGTACACGTATGTGCATATATATGCAGCCATCTCTGTATTGTTATATATATTATTTGAACTGTTGCCAATTGTGTGATGCTACCTTGAATTTTCTGTGTTTCCCTATTTCATGCCGTAAAGGTGAGCAACTAAAAACATCTGTCTAGAAATCAGGCTATTTTCAGTTTTACACCATACCAGATTAGGAAATTAGTATAAAAAAATTATTACTGTTTTTAATGCATAGATTATTATTTACACTTAGTTTCCTAAGGACAGAATTTATGATTCTTTTGATCTAAGAAATTTTTCTAATGTACTTTTTCTCTCAGAGCTGTAGTCGAAGGTTATTTCAACTAGCACAAATTTAGCCAGTTTTCACCAAAATTATAAACGTGACATATTCTGGCCTTAACCCATTTGAGCAGAAATGTGGTGCTGAAGGAGAGAATCAGCAGAGACTCTATACTGTTGTGGCAGGTTGGTTCCACCACCCACACAGCCACTTGTTCGCTCACCTTCACACCTCACTCCACAGTGGGACAGGAGGAGAGAGAAGGAAGAATGAGAGTGAGAAAACTTGTGGGTTGCAGAAATGTAGCCTAACAGTACTGGTGATATTCCAATAACACAGTGAGAGTGTGAAATTAAACCAAGGCAGCAGTCACAACTGCTGATATTTCTTATGATACTTTTCCTGTAAGATCACTTTTTCATCATTTATTGTAATATACTTCTTTGCAGTTTGAAAGAGAATTCAAATTCATGATAATGCAACCTCTTGTTAACAGATACTCTTCAAAGTGTTCTCTTTCTTCAGGCAGAAATCAGAAATTTTAACACAGCCTTGTTAAAATTTGTAAATCATTACTTGTGAATATTGGGTGTTGATTGCATGTCTCCTTAGAGGATGTTGTAAGTAACGCATTTGCTTTTTTCCTGAAAAATGTCCAGGTGAAATAAACAATGGGATTCTGAAGATAGGGTCTGTGACAATGCCAATTTATAACTCAGCTGAGAAAATGAAAGTGCCTGATGTTTTGTTTTATGAAAACGCACAAGTAAGTACAAATCTCTGACTTCTGAGTTACAAAAGTTTTTTTAAGTTTCTGTACTAATGTGTATGCTCATATATATAGTAAATAACGTACTAACTAAATTTTAATGATATATTTCTGAAGTAGTTTCTTTAGGCTTAGATTTTTCTCACAGCATTTGGTGATCATTTCAGATGTGTCTTCATCCCTTTGTAAAGAGATTACAACCAACCTATTGAACATTCATAAAATATGAACTAACAGAGTCTGAACTGAATTTTATTCAGAATTATTTGATCGGATGTTGCATTGACTGGTTTTATTTTTGTCTTGCCGCTGCTGGACTGATCCAGTCTTAGAACTGGATTGTTGATTGCATCCTGAGACTGTGTTTTACGGGCCTTTTGCATAAAGTTTTACCTCCCTGTAATGGGTTGACCTTGGCTGGATGCCCAGTGCCCGCCAAACCTCTCTATCACTCCCACTTCTCAGTTGGACAGAGGAGAGAAAATAAGTTGGAAAATGACTCTCAGATTGAGATAAGGCATTTTACTAAAGCAGAAGTGTAAGTTTGTGCATGCACAAGTAAAGAGAAAAACCCAATAATTTTATTCTCTACTTCCCATCAGCAAGTGATCTCTGTCCGCTTCCCAGGAAGCACGCATAGTGGGAAGGCAAACATTGTAAATGACAAATGCCTCCCATTTCCTTCTCCTTTCCTTAGCTTTTATATCTGAGCTGATGTCATATGGTATGGAATATCCCTTTGGTTAGTTTGGATCAGCTGGCCTGATTGCGTCCCATCCCAGGATCTTGCCTGTCCCCAGCCTACTGATGGGGGGAATGTTGGGGACAGTGCTGATGGTGTGCCAGCTCTGCTCAGCAGTTCCCATAACACTGGTGTGTTGTCAACACCTTTCTAGGTACCAAAGCAAAGGACAGCACTGTGGGGGCTGCAATGGGGAAATGAACTCCATCTCAGCCAGACCCAGTACACTCCCTTTCAACAGGATTAACATTGCATGTTTGAAAAGCAAGGGGAAGAGTAACTAGTAAATGAGTTATTAGTTAGGATTGTTAATTGTTTTTTTAATTAGTTTATCTTATTAGTTAGTCATTAGTCTTCACTAATAACTAGGTGTTCACTAGGTTCCTAGTAGTAGTGAAGAGTAAGAGTGATTAGTGAGTGAAAGGAAAAGGAAAGGCTTTGTGACTGCAGGTTTTTTAGTTTCTGTTTCTCCTGCATTCTTTTAATAGAGGTGGGTGTACAGCAGCTTTCTTCTCCGTCTAGTGTAGGAGCCTCAAAACTGTCAGACAAGGTATCCTTCGAAAGAGACTGACCCTCTGGGTTACCTTTAGAATATTTTGCTACTGAAAGGCCACTCTGATAGTGTGATCTTGTCAAACATTTTTCATTTAGGGAGCTGGTGTGGATTTGCTTACTTTTCCTTTCCTATTCTTTTTTTCCTACCTCACTTGCAATTTCTCCACAGAAAGACTATGCTACATGGGTATCACCTACTGAAGGTGATGACAGGCCATGCAAGGGGAACAGATGACAGACTTCTTCATCTTCCCCACTAACATTTCGTGTGAGATTTTATTCTGTGTTGCCATTTCGATAAATTACATAATTTGAGCCTGTGGGAAATGAAATCCTGAGTTCTGATAGCATTGCTTTTTCCACCTTCTTGCTTATAGCTTCAGAAAACTGTAAACAACCTGTGTTCAGATATTATTTAGGGAACCTCTGTTAAAAATGCTGCAGAGAATGACCTGCTCTGTATCTGTCCCTGGTAGCTCTGTATCTGTCTCTGCCCTCTAAATGCTGAAGGAAACAGCTACCAAATACCAGTCAGGATAGCTGTTCCCATTTCTAAACGAATTCTACTCTTATATTCTATTGCTAGTTTGTAGTTCGGTCATTCCAGTGCTGTAATGATCATTTAGCAAAACCTGCTGGAGAACAAATTTGATTTGAGTTTAGTGCAGTACATCTCCATTTTCTAGAAACCACAGAAATAAACTGAAACAGAGAAAAAGAGATGTCTTTGGTCCTTTGCAGTGCTGCACAATGTAATGAAATGCATAAGTTTTTGCCTCTCTATGTTTGGTCTTGAAACAATTCATGTTCCAGTGAAATTTGATATTGCTGTGGAACACTGCTGTTGGTCCAGAACAAGTGGCACAGGGATGGAAATAGTTTTTTAGGTAATACACCAAATGCCATTTTCAGGCCAAGTGTTGGGGAACATGGGTGAATAAAGGCGAAAGGTGATACAATATTGATATGTCTACTTACAAGTCCTTTGTGTAAGTAACTAATATTAAATGTCTGCATGCATCACAGTTCAATGCTAATTTAAGTCCTGGGGCCAGAAAAAACCCCAAGCAAACCAGAAAAGAAGTAGTATGAATACATAATATGTCTTGTGGCTAAGGTGCTTTGCAGGGAAAACATAATGTACACATATTTATTCAATTTAGGATTAAAAAAGAAGTCATCAGAAGGATGTATTTTGCCCTAGCAATAAGATAAAAAACGCAATCAATGTGTCTGGTAAACTGGCTTCCTAGAATTTATCCTATATCTGGTCAAAATTATTCTCATCAGTTATGAATGTCCAGTGTATACACATGCCAGAAAATATAATAATTTGCCTTGAAGTACTCTCATTAAATCGTGAATTGAGTATTCAGTAGTCTTTTGGCGTGCCTGGTTAGGATTTTGTGGTATTGCGCTGTATTTACAAGAGTTTCTTTCCCTGCCCCCAGCCTGTGTTCTGGAGAGATTTGGAAATGTAAAATATCCTTCACATAGAAACATGAGCATTTCTATGCTCAGAAATTACAGGAAAGCTACTGATTTTTAGTTATTTTCTTTTTTAATCAAGTACTAGAGATGAGATGATAATGTGAAAAAATTTATGTTTATTTAAAGGCAAGCATTCATTTCTCTAAGTAGGTTGACTGACCTACTTACAGATGACCTATTTTTACTAGATACAGTGGAGAAATATACACGACTTTATTGCAAGTAAAGTAGTCTGCATTGCCACATTATCCTTAAATCCTTTTGATCCTTTTAAACAAATTATTTGTGAGTAGCAAGATAAGGTTAAATAAGGTACAGTGTGTGTTACCTTTTATGATATAAAATATATGTAAAAATACACCTCAAGCACTTTGGCTTCAATGAGGCACATATAAATTAATAATTAATAAAAATGTACCTAAAATAATTAGCTACATATCGTAAGACACATATAAACGCTTTCAGATTTGAGCATGCGTTCTCCTGTCTTTGTTTTCCTTGAAAATAAAATTTTATTAGAATAGAAAAAGTGTATTTTTCATTAATTAGACCTGTTGTTTAATCTTTAATAAAATATATGTGTATAATTTACATGTCAGCTGTCTTTTATTCTCTCTGTTTGGTTTCTCTGATGTTCTATTAGGATACGTTTTGCTTCCTCCAAGTACAGTTGCTGGAAAATTTGCGTGTACTAAAGAAAGTTCTTACACTCTTGGTAACAAGCGTTCAACTAGGCTAGAAGGAAACGTACAAGGAGTGATTACAGACAGTTAAATATATTTAGGGAAATCAGGCACCCACAATCAGTTGCAGCAGAGGACATAAATGTGGGGAGTTAGTATTTTTGTGACATTGTTGGATATATTGCCTTTGCTATTATTGGCTGAGAGACTCTTGCTATGAAATAAGTAGCTCTAAGTATAAAGTTCAAAAATTTTTGACCCCAAATCCTTTAAGTAAAGTTCCTGTTGTACTGCTGTCATTAGCAAATGCATAAACTTGAGGGCATAAAAACAGGGGTGAAAATTGTGGTTTTGTTTCTCTAGCACATGATGGTAATGGAAGATATGCTCAAGGACTTCCTGCTGGGAGAACATCTTCTTTTAGTTGGCAACCAGGTGAGTTAAAGATCTCTTACAATGCCTGAAACAAACTCATTATTTAATGATGAAATTAAATCTCTGTTTTGCTTCATTGAAATTGCATTCATTTCTACTACTGAGATATTTGATCCAATTTTTAATTCTTTATCTAATAGTGTCCAGGGGTTTTATGGGCACATATCTGTGGAAAATGTAAGTGCCTTAAATGTTTTTTACATGGCTATCAGAGTAAAAAGTCAAAACATTAATCACAGAATTACTGAATATTCTGAGGTGGAAGGGACACACAAGGATCATAAAAGTTCAAATCCTGGCTTTGCACAGGACAACCTCAAGAATCACCACATGCCTAGAAGCATTCTCCAAATGCTTGTTGAACTCTGTCAGGCATAGTGCCATGACCACTTCCTTGGGGAGCCTGTTCCAGTGCCCAACCACCTTGTGGGTGAGGAACCCTTTTCTAATGTCCAACCTAAACCTCCCCTGACACAATAATAGTTATATGTAACATCATTACCATTAAAATCTTCAGTTAATGGCTTTGGTTATCCTTCTTAGCTATGTATCAAAGCTGTCCTTTAAAATCTCCAGTAGCAGATAAGAGATGTACACGAGTATTATCTAAATCTATGGCTAGTATCTTTGCTGACAGATATTTCTTTATTTATTTATTAACCAAGTTGGTTTTTCCCCCATAAAATAATCTTCCTTTAGCTTAGCTTTTCCTTAGCAAGGATAGAATAATTTTTTAGCAGATGTTTCTCTTTTGTAGTAGCCCTTAGAAAAAGTTCAACACAAGGCACTAATGATCTAACCTATATAGCAAGGAATATAAAATGCTAATTGTTATTAGTTTGCATATATTAAAATATACAGTCTCATCTGTTTAGCATCCTTGTTATCAACTTGAATTTACAAAGATGGTGTACTTGAAACCTCTGTAGACTTTTGCTGGATGATGCCAGCTTCTCCCAAAAGCTTAATCTTTTCATAAATAGAAATTGATGTATTTCATAAATGAAACAGGATCTGTTTTACTCTTTTTCATAAACAGTGCTGTCTGCACCATCTTCTGAGTTGGTATTTAAAATGTTATATAGTGCAGATTGCCTGCAGAACCTGCTGCCAAGAAATAGCAGGAGTGGGCTGAAACACAGGAGAAGGGAGGCAGGGACAGTGTCCTTAATGACAAGTTTTGCAGTCCTTCACTGTCCAAGCAAAAATAATAGGTCTGGGAATAGCAACCGTGTTCACCCAAGTGCCTGTGGCTGTCAGACAGGTCCATGGGGATGAGGCAGGTCTGAGTTCAAGCTGGGATCGGCAAGGTACAGGGCCAGGCACAGCATTTCCACAGTGTAGCTTGGGAAGGAGCCGAGGAAAGGGCCTGAGGATGCATGCAGCTCCCAAGGCATGGGGGACAAAAGGAATCCCACTGAGGCAGGAACACCATCTCAGAGCTGACCTTTAACACTGGCAAGTAGAACCCTAGCTGTGGGGGAAGAGCTTGCAGAGCCCAGTGGTACACTCAGGGCTCATTTGGCAAAAAATTTTTGAAGACTGTATGAGTACAATTATTAGGATATAAGGTATTTTTCCAGCAGTGGTATTCTCATCTTTAATGTGTGTCACATTTTCTCCAAGCTTTTGAATCTCTAATTGAAAACAGTGTTAAAAGATTTGACTGGGTCAAAGTATTGGAACATATTGCTTTGATTCTAGACATCAACTGTCTAGAATGGCTGTACCATTAAGTTGGAAAATTAGTTGATTTGCTGTGATTTCTCTTTGGCAAATCAGTAATAAAGGTTTTGGTTTTTAATTGCTAACATTCTTCTGAGTACTTCCAGGTTTACTCATTACTAATTTGTTCCACTGTTTTTATGTGTAACTAAGAAAGGGCCAACAGGCCTTTCCTTTTGAAATACTGTTTTTAAGTTTGAAGCACTGTATTTGCCATTCTGCAATCTTTTAGGACCACGGCAATCATTCTTGATTTCTTGGGAATGATCACAAACCATTCAGAAATTGCTTACTAATTCCTTAAATATATTACTGTAAATTTGTGCAGCTTGTGATGAATCACACTCATGTACTTTAAAAGCAACCATATTACATCAATTATGCTTTCATGCTCCATGTGCAGATAACTCCACATTGAAGATATTATCTTTTTGTAAAGCAAATTATTAAAAAATTAAAATCCTATTAAAAAATAGGATTCTTATTTTCTGTTCAGTTACTTTAACAGTTTGATGTGTATAAGAAGGTGGGGTTTTATCACTGCTTGATACATACATCAGTGTGTACCTTTGTTTCACATTTGGAAGAAAAAGATAATGATTTTTTGGACATACAGAGTGCTGGTTTGAGTTCCTTTCTGTTAAACTTCATGTTGGTGAATAAATGAATCATGGAAGTTCAGTGTAATAACTGACAATTCAAATACTGTGAACCTGGGTATTTCAAAACATATGACTAACATCCCTTTGAATGCTTGTGTAATTTCCTAGATATTTAAATGAGTTGGCATATACCTAAGTACATAATTTGGTCCTTCAAAATTATGCCTATGTAAGTGAGTATCTCCGTTCAACTGTGATTTAATGTGCAAAGCTTGACCTGTAGTCTTTCTTTTTTTGGGTGTAGTCTTTCTTTGTTTGGGTGACTAAATGTGGTTTTCCACTTTTGCCTCTTTTTTCATAACACATGTACACACTGAAAATTCCTGCTACCTTAAGACCTGTCTCTTTTCAAAGTAATTGTGGTCTCTTTTGTATATTCATTTTAGTTAAGAGCTGACTGATGAGAGTTCTTTTACCAATATTTTTTTCAAGATACAGACTTTGACAATTAGTGAATTCCCTTTGAAATTCAGTGAATTAGAGTTAAGTTATCTTGGTGGATGTTAGGGACTGGCTTTCGTAATGAAACTGAGGAGAACTTGAAGACAAGTGTTAGATACCAACAGATATTTTTAGAAGTGCTCAGCTTCTAAAGTAAACTACTTTACAACACTTCATTCATGTGTGTTCCCTGGGTCTTATATGGCCCAACATAAATGTAGTACATGCGATGTGGCTTTGTCTAAATATTTGTTTACAGTGGTTGTTTATTTACTTTGGATGCTAACTGGAATGTGCTTCCATTTCATATAAAAATGAACAGGTTTCTTTGAGTTCAGTGGATAGATATGAATTTTCAGCTATGAAATAGCTTCCAAGTAAAGGACTTGCCAGTGCTATAAATATGGCTTCTGATATTGCTTGCTGAATGAGCCTGTAGTCTGAGAGTGAATGACCATCTGTAGTTTCTCAAAGCAACTATACAGCAACTTCTTCTTTGGCTGGGAGTAAGCAACTGCTTATTACTTTCACACCAACAGGCAAAGAACAGCAAGAGCCCTGTTCGGTAAAGGTTACTTATTCCAAACTTTGCAGTGACTGTTTATTTAGTTATTACATATTGCTCTTGCAGTGGCTTCTGAGAGAAGTCTGGCTTATGAGACAGACTGGAGTATTGATTCTTATTACCAAGGAAAATTTTTAGGCTGCGTTTTTGTGAAATTTTTCCTGATGGACATTGTGCAGTTCATGGATTGGACACTACTGCTATCTTTTACTGTCTTGACCTTGGATTTTCTTTGCCAAATATGAGAGAAACTATGTTAATAAACAGAATTTGTTTATGTGGAAAAAGTTGGAAAATAGCAGTGGCTGAAATGCTTTTATTTTGTCTCACAATTTTAAATGTTAAATATAACATTTCCAAAATTGTTGCATTTGGAAGTTGTGTAAAGAGATGTGTTGGATGTTTTCACCTTTATTAGTCATAGGTGAGGTCTTGGCTACCATCAGTTGTCTTTGAAAATACCAAACAAAATATTTCTAGTTACAAGGGATTTGTGGCCTTCTGGATAGAGAAGGCTCACAGACCGCTCAATTCTGAATTATTTTATTGCCTTGAAATTTACTGAATGAGCTGTTCAGAAGCAGAACGAAGAATTCTATAAAGGTGATAAATACTGCAAATAATTTGAAAGAAGACCACAACAAAATCTTTGGAGGCACTTAGTAAAAGTGTTGATGTGAGCCCACAGTAGGGTAAACTATCACAAATACATTAATAATGGCTACTGTGTCCAGCGGAGGGCTACGAAGATGATGAGTGAACTGAACCATCTCTCTTACGGAGAAAGGGGGCTGGGCCTGTTTAGCTTGGAAAATGGGATCTTATCAATGCATACAAATACCTTAAGGGTGGATGTCAAGAGGATGGGGCCAGATTCTTTTCAATGGTGCCCAGTGATAGGACAAGGGTTAATGTACACAAACTGGAACACAGGAAGTTCCATCTGAATATGAGGAAGAACTTCTTTACTGTGAGGGTGACAGAGCACTGAAACAGGCTGCCCAGAGAGGCCACGGCTGATTCTTCTCTGGAGATACCAAAAACCTGCCTGAACATGATCCCGTGCAACCCGCTGTAGGGGAACTTGCTTTAGCAGGGGGTTTGGACTAGATGATTTTGAGAGGTCCCTTCCAATCCCAACCATTCTGTGATTAAAAGAGCTTAGAAATGTAACAACCTTCTGGCACATTTGCCAATTTATTTTCCTGATAGAAGAATGTCATTTCATCCTTGCTGCTGCCTTTCTTTAACTGAGAGATCAACTTACAAGAATGCTTGGGCACCCACTAGGAATTTATTTTATTCCTGAAGAATTTAGTAGGAAAAATGATTGAGTCTTTCTTAAATATTTAAATATTTAAAATTACATGCTCGACTAGATTTTTCCTTCTAATATAATATTCTTATTTCTAACTCATTGTGAAACTGAATTAAGTACAAACTAAGAGTGTAATAATTTCAGTCATCAGAAAACTTGAAAAAGCAAATCCTTGGCATTTTAACTTTTCTAGAAATAAGGGTCCTTGTTTTTCTGCCTGAACTTGTTTAAAGATAGACAGTTTCCTCTACAAGGCAGGAATGTACTATCCTAAACCAATCTTTTATTATTATTATGAACGTGGAGAAAATAAACTCCAAATGAGCTAAATTGGGCCAGATGCTATGAAATTTTTTGTCTAGAGAATTAGGTATGACAGTTGCGGAAAACTCAGAAAATACTTCTTTACTTGCTACAGTCATAACAGTATGTACACATATCAGAATAGGCATCCTCTTTAAATGTGTCTCTGCTTACAGTGTTGATTTCTGCTTGTACATATTAAATGGAAGAACCAGAATTAAAAAAGAATCAAATTTTTTTAATGTTTCTTCACACAAGTTCTTTCTATTATAAATTTTTCATGTGTTCCTCTCCACTGAACCACAGTTGTCTTACCTCACTGGAAATGTAAAGGTTGTATTTAGCCTGAGGGGGCTCAGGGTTGAAAGTTGTACTTTAAGTCAGAAAAAGACATAAACTCTACAAGCTTATCTACCTTTAGCGAGAGATGTATCCAAAGCATTCAATGCATGATTCCTATCAGGGAATTAAGTTTATTTGTTCTTATGGTGAAATCTTATTATTTTGCTGTCACCATAATTTTTGCATACCCCGGATGATAAACTCATAATAAAAAAATTAGATACTAAACCACAGAACACTTACTGTTTTGACTGTTAAAATGTACATTGCAACTGGGGCAAGACTTAAAACCACCTCTGCTTTTATACAAGTATTTTAATTTGTTACTAACATTCAAACAAGGTAGCAGTGACAGGGTCAATTGCAGTGGTCCTCTGGTAGCAATGTCTGGTGTCTGCTGGTGATACACCTTCTGCAATTATTAAACTGCATTATTCATGTTTGTTCCAAGCAGGGCTTTATAACACCTGGAGTGTGTGAAACAATTCTGTATAGGTGCTGCTTGTTGCTTTGCTGATAACAGTACATTTTTTTAGAAAACCAGAAATATGATCCTCTCCTCTGAAAATAGCAGCCTCAACCAAAATGCATGCATTGCAAATGTTTTTGCTGGCAGAAACAGGCAAACTGAGGCCATGGAAGGTGGTTTAGTGCCAGACCCAGTGTTAGAAACTGCACGTTAGCAAAAGTGTTTTCATTTTCTGAACATTTTCGTTGTTCAACTGCAAGTTTCTGTGATAATGACATTGTCAATACAACACTTTCCGTGAAGTCAGAAACTGAGAACTCTGACATGAGGGTTCTGGATACTAAAATGTAATGATAAGCCAAATTTGTCTTTCATTCCCTAATAATGGAATTTTAAAATTAATTATGAAATAAGATTTCCTAAGGTGAAAAAGTGATAAACTGCTTTTTTACCAGTTTTAAAATTTGTTTCATTCTTTTTGTAATGAAACAGATTCTCTGCTATGCAGGATGGCTGTGCGCCAAGATGGACAAGGTGTGATTGCAGTGTTTCAGCTGAAGGGCAGTACTGAAGAGCACAACCTGGCAACCTCTTTAGCTGCTTCAGTATGACCTGAAAATCATTTAGAAGAAAATAAAAATGAGGCAGCGTGGCTTAGATTTTTTTTTTTCCCTAAGAGGCAAATTGTTAATTTCAAAAATTTGGGACCAGTTCTTTTGTGCTATAACTTTGTTGACTTTATTGGGGCTGTTCAGGGGATAAGTTTGTCCCACTACTGTGAGATCTGTGTCCTGAATTGCAAAATGCCTCCTGGGACCCGTAATAACCTTGTTTATATTTGAAACTGCAGAAGATTAAGTCATTTCATCCTTGGTAGCAAGTGTTTACACTGTCAATTAGAAGAATTTTTAACTAAGAGATTATTTTGTCTTCTAATTGCATAATTTCTTTTTTGTTATTCGTTAGTGCAGATATTTACTTCCCATTTTTCTATTTCCGTTGTCCCATATGTCTGATGGAATAAAAATTGTCTTGTATTTGCTTTCTGAAATATTTTTATCCTGTTCAGCTGAAACACTAACACAGATGTTATTTTCTCTCTAATTAGCATGTTTATATTTCTGTTAAATTAAGTAACTGCAATCATGGCTTGGCTTCGCGAACGAAGATTTGGGAAGGCACTATCCACATTTGCTACAGGCACGCTGGTGGCTTATGAGGCCAATACATGACAGACATATCCGATTGCAAAAGGCGCAGCAGAAAGACTCCTTAGATGGTGTATTCTGCAAGACACGGTTCTTTCTGCGTTGCCTTTTTTCCTCGAGAGTGAAAGTAACTGCAATAGTGCATATTTAATATCATGCAGCAAGTGTTAATGGCAAACTATTTTGTCCTCTGAATGTTACCTCAGGCTACAATAATTGCAAATTACGTGAGATTATGTTCTGAATCCAGTCCAAATTCAACTCAGTCTTTAAGTATGTTCAAATGAAAGGTAGTTCTGATTCTTTCTGCTTAAATAGTTGACTACTGTCTGTGTGGATGACCAGAAGATCCAGTTTAATCCCTGGCAGGCAGGGGACAGGAGGATGACTTTGTTGCAATTTTGTGATTTCTTGTTTCTTAGGTGCCAGTAAATCATTTCAGAGGTTTGGTTTTTTTCCAAAATGGGTTACCATTTTCCGCAATTCTTGTCCACCTGAAGACTACCAGGCATATTCTTTATCCCATGGAGGTCGGGTGAATTTGGAATAAACCTACTTTTCTGGGCCTTACATTAATGCATAGTACTTAAGAAATGAACTCATCTAAACTCTCTTTTTACAGTTTCTTAGTGGTGCTAAAGAGCCTTTTGAATATCTTTGGTCTCTTCCTTCCTTTTTATTATATTGTGACTTCTCAATAGAGTAGCCAAGACAAAGAGAAGTGGTAACTTGTTATGAAGTAGGAATGTAGAGGGACGGAATCAAAAAGCTTTGACGTGAACTTTGCTCCAGCTACTCTTGCCAGCCAAGGATTTTATGTGGTACACCACAGCCTCTGTGAAGGCACACAATGTACTCTCGGAAGCAGTTCAACCTAGAAGTTGGGCAATGTTAACATGTTTATAATATCTAAAACCTGGTGGGAATGCCTTTTGGCTTTTGAATACTGCATGCACCTTTTAAAAAATGTATGATGTTCTGAAATTGAGGTATACTTAAAATTAAGTCAAAGGAACTGTACAGAGAGTCTGGTGAGATGCACAAATAAAAGTGAAGAAAGGGTGAGATGTGGTCGTGGCATAGGTCCCATTGACTTCACTGTGTTACTTTAGTAACTGTGCTCTTTCCCTTCCTCCACAGTGCTCCTCAACCATGCTTGTGTCCTCTGAGAGTTCTTAGAAGTGAGGTGCTCTCCTCTTAATACCCTTGGTGATAACAACATGAGTAGAAATATACAAAAACATGATCCTCTTTCTATAGGAAAAATCTGTTACTTCGTAGTTGGGAAAATATTTTTCAGGCATAATTCTAAGAATCTATCATAAACATAAAAACCACATGCACTTTCAGTTAATACACATGAAAGCCAATTTTTTTTTTTAAATTACAGTAACCACATTTTTTGATACTAAGTATGTTTTACATTGATTCAATATGTTGATCTATTTCACCATCTTTGTACTTACCACAGCTGGCTGGAGTCCCACTCTGCAGCGAAATAGGATATGCAATCTGCTTGGGATTGGTACAGAAACTGTATGCAGACATCTGCCCAGCCATCATCAACTCTCTTAGGAAAGGAAGCTACTTTCAGCATGGGTGTTTTGTGCTTGACACTAGGAGTATTCCTGTTTATTCACCCATTTATGATTTTAAGTATCTGACAGCAAGTAGCAGGAAACATATGTGAATAAAACTGTGCACCACTAGGGGATTCTTAGCCTGTTTCTGGTTACTTTTAATGCTTCTGAGAAAATTTCTAGCTTGCAAGTTTCCCCCCAAATGGTTATGTCCTATAAGTTCTGCAGTTTCATCCCCTTTCAAAGCAGTAGAGAACTGTTTCCAGTGACACTTTTCGGAAACAACTGGTGAAAGCTGCGTGTTGCAGCTTCTTACTACACCTATGTGTAAAGCTGTAGATTCTTCTGAAGAATCAGGTGGAAGAAGGTTTGTGAGGAGGCGTGTGGCAGAGCACTGACTTGAGTTGACTCTCTTGTCTGGAGTCAAGTTTGCAGCAGAATCTAGTAGTTTTATTCTTGTCTGCGCTGTGGTATTTTTTCCTCTGCTCTCATGGTGAGAACTCTTCAGTGCTTTCAACTATTACACATATGTGCATGATTCTCCATTTTCATAAATGTAGTCGGATGAGAGACTCATTTTAAGAAGCTTAAACAGTTTGCAATTCTGCAGCTGGCAGTTACCATCATTCAGCTAGAACTTACAGTCATAAATGCCATAACTTGCAGTTCTGAATGCTCCTATTCTGTTTCAGTGCCAAGTGAAACAGATTAGGGAATCTCAAGTTGGTTTAATCTAATCTTTTTAATCTTTCTGTGGGTTATATTTATCTTCTTATTCACTGGTGTGGACTACTAGTTGCATTCATGCAGTCAGAGTGAGAATCTCAGCAAAGGGACAGTGTCTTGTCAAACAGCTTTTGGCTAAGCTACAATTGAGATTTTCTTTCTACTGTTTCCTTTTCTTTTTCCTTTGCAACCCTCGGTAATCTCACTGATCTTCTGAGCTCCCAAATCTGCAACCACATCCTTGCAGGAAGGATAAGAATTTCTATATCTTGGTCTGCATCAACATCAGCATTTTAGAGCTGATCAAGAATGTACTTTTGCAGGGAATCTCCTTTCTGCAGTTGGATATAAGACCCAGATTCTCTTAGGATAAGACTAAAGTACTGATTCCTTCCATGGGACTGGGTTAGACCTGAACTGAAATACCAGCTCCTGAACTGATTTTATAGGGCACAGCAGGGTGTTAGAAACACCTGATTTACTTAATAAACCCACTGTCGTCATTTTGCACAGCTTGCTACTGCAGACATCCTGCAATAGGACAATTATAGAGTTTTATCTCCAACCAAATTCTGATTCTATTTGGGTCTTTTTTAGTAACTCCAGTGGAATGGGATCAGCAAGTATTACCAAGGCTGTGCCCAAACTCCATTTGACAGTTACAGGATGTTTCCTACAACCACTGGGAATGACCTTTTCCTATTAAATGCAAGACAACTTCCTAGCATTGACATTTTTGCAATACCTTTATGAAATAGGCTGGAAAAACTGGTGTTAGTTAAAGGATGCATCAGCATGTGTGACATAACTCTAAGGATACAATCCTACTTCTGGTTATTTCTAGTAAGACAGATAAGTATTTTGCAAATATATGTAAAATAAAACATATATCATTTAATTGTGTTCAGAATTCTCTGAACTGAATTGAAGTTGTACTTTCATATAAAGGAATATGGAGAGTATTTTAACAGCTTTGGCAAATTATCTTTTCTTTGTTTATAACCCTTAAATGTGTACATCTGTATTATGTCTTAATATTATATTTATTTACTGCAGGGTGTTGGGAAAAACAAGGTTGTTGACAGATTCCTTCACCTTCTAAACAGGCCCAGAGAGTATTTACAACTGCATAGGTAAGAATGTGTTAGATTTTCATCCTTTATGTTTTCAGTCTAATTTCTCATGTTTTAAAACTCGTGTTTCTGAAGTTTGATGTGATCTTACTGTTTGAACAAAGACCGTATTATGGCAAGTGGCACACAGACCACAGGAGTTTGTCTGGCAGAGGCAATAAGCTGACAGGTTGAGGAGGGAGTGGGTACAAGAATATAATGCAGTCGCATCGTTTAATATAAGAGGAAGTATAAGTCAGAGAATACTGATGTTAACTTGGTTCAAGAAGTTAGTAATATATTTTGCTGTCATTTCTGGAGAAATTTCCCTAAGCATGAGGTACTGTGTGAGGGAAAAATTCAAAGGTGCTTGTTTGGATATATCACTCATCAGACAAAAAAATTTATATAATAAAGGCTTTTTAGCTTTTTTCCTTTGGCACTTGTGCTAAATGCATGTGTTTCTTTCTCACCCATAAACATTTGGATTAGAAAATTACATTACAAGCTAAAAAATGGACTTCAAGACAATAAACCAATTGAAAACAATTCAAAAGATGAAATAGTAGCAAATTATCTACCTGCTTTTTATGACATGAACTTAAAACCAATAAATTGAAATAAAGACTAAATATGCCTAGAAGACTCATTTTTGATTGAACTGCATCCTATTTCAGCTTCATTCTTAGTCCTTACCTCTCTGTCTTCAACTTCCTAGCTTCATCACTCTGTCTCCTTTCATTATCACTGTTTTTTAAATAGTGCTAATAAAAACATTGATCTTTGGTATTCTGCCTTTTAACAACACAGTCTCTGTAACACTTTATCTCTCACTTTCTCACCCATTTATCTTCAAATGTCTTATACTTGTATTCCTGATACTTGAATATCTCACTACTTTTCTGCTGCTGTTTTCCTTTATGCTACCTCTTCTAGACTTCTGTCACTTCTCTCTGAAATACTGCTTTTGTGACCTCCTACTTTTAGTTTCGTGTTAACTTTCCTGCTGTCTTCTCTGCTTGGAGCAGAGCATTCCTTATGGGTAAAATACACTGACATTTTTGCAAATCACAATTATTTCACAAAGTACTACAGTATTTCCATCTTTCTGTGTGTTCTCCAGTGAGATGTGATCAAGCCGAACAGTACTTTAATATGAATTCAGATCGCTCAGGAGAACGTTGTATAAGCACAATGTTTGGGGTGATGATGGGGCTGTAGAATGTATTAGTTTAAACATGCTAGTTGATGCATCACTAGGAAAAAAAATGTGCTTTTCTTGTCTTGTCAATACAACCTTCTATAGTTTCTGTAAAACAGTGTTCATGATTGCAGGGTTTTAAAGATAGATTGAAGTAGAAAATAAAGCACAAAATGATGAGCAGTCCTACAAAAATAATTTGTGAATATAGAAACACGAGAAATCTATTTCCTGGGTAGCATTTTGAAATTCTTTGTGAAGAACTCAGTCTATATAATACTGTGCTTGACTTTACAGGGCTTTTAAACAAGGATTACAATATTGTTAGTGCAGACTTCTGGATTGCAAAACAAAATAAGAGCAAGTTTACAAAAAAACCCCCAACAGTTCACTAGTAAGCTGTTACATACTTTGTGGGGAAAAATTCAGTCAGTAGCTTATGGCATAGAAGTATTTTATTAGAAAATATGCTGGAATGTGCACTTCATCTTTCATAACCCTATGTGTTTCCGCAGATTTCCTAGCTACTACCTTTAAGCGTGCCAAGGAAAGTATTTCTAAACATAATACTTTCAATGGTGCTTATATACCTGAATTACAGATACTAAGAAATAGAACATTCCAAGCATGCATTGTAGTTGATTATCTTGTAAGGGAAAAGGATAATTTTAATGCTTTCTTCATGAAAAATGTGGAGGTGATTCCCTGTAAGATGAAGGTGGACTTTCTCTGCTCTTTCAGAAATATGTCTGGCAGATGGCACTGCATTAGTCCTTGAATTTTGGTTTACAGACTCTCTGGTTCCACTTCAGCTAGTCTCTCTGGAAATGAGTGTGCACTTGTCAGCTGCATATTCTGAGACTCTGAGTTTCAAAGAGGTGGTGGATCTATCAGTAAATGGCTGACATCATGAGTTCCCGAATTTGTCCATATCGACTGTCACTTCATACAGTTAGCTATAGAATGAGTAATAGGCACATATGTAGGGTAATGCCAATATGGAATGGGTTTTCCAACTGACTAATGTCTGCTGCGGAGAAGAGAGAGATATATCCTTAGCTATAAATATTCTTGGTGGTTATAATGAAGATGTAGCCAGAGAAGAAACTACAACAGTGGAAAGAGAAAAGAGTTTTAAAATTAATATACTAAAGATCTTTAATAAAATGTAGTGTTATGTAATAAATAAAAGTAGCAAATAAATAACAGAAAAAAATAATTAGACTGAATTTCTGAAGTATTCTGATCTGTGAATCTAATCACCATTTTCTGAAACATGTTTCTTTAAATGCTATTTAAATGCCAGAGTCATGAAGATATTCCACATTTACTTGTAGTAGCTTGTGAATAAGAGGGAAATACACTGTCGTGTAGTTTAATACAGTTTGTTATGCAATGTAATTGTCTTTTATAGAAGAATACTTCACCTCTTTTGACTAAAAACAGGAATATAAGAGAACTAAAAATGCTATTAAAACTGTTTTGGTTTTAGTTGTTGATTGTTTGGTTAGGGTGGGGTTTTTTGTTGGTTTGAGGGGGTTTTTTCTGTCTTGATGAAACAGTGTAAGGAGTTGTTCTGATCTAATTCTACATATGTTCAATGACATTCAAGGAGGGAGTGTTTGCCTTACGCAATGAGCTATTACCAGGAGTAATTTTAAAATCTCACATTTTATATCATACTTCAAGATGATGAGAGGAGATAAAAACCAGAAGAAATAGTGTGTTTTTCCTTAAACATCCTTACTGACATCTGTATTTACTTGCAGTGCTACCGATTCACATGGGAAGAGTCAGCCTGACCTTAAGGTTTCAATTGCTTGTGGAGGTTATGAATCCTTTTCCTTAACCTTTTTTACAGCACCTCATTGAGAAATTTAATTTTCTTGAAATTTTTAAGTATTATAAATCATTTTGGTACCATAAAACAGAAAATTTTAATGAAAAGAAGCTGTGATTAGATTCAATAATGACAGAAATTAAGAAAATGTTTGCTTAAAAATTAGTCAAAAAATTGGCTGCTTCCTCTTGAATACTTTCTAATATTAGAAGCTGATCAGGAGTTGACCAGCTCTCTCATCACATTAATTGTGGAGTTAGAGAACTCTTTCTGGAAAAGGTAATAGGTGTAGGCTCAGCACAGCCTCTCTCTAGGACTGCACTTACGAAGTGTTTTACTGCTTTTCTGTGTTAAGGAAGAACTTTCATCTGCCAGGATTCCCCTGTCACTCCTTTCCTACAAGAGTAAATTTCAGCAGAGAAATGCTAAATTTTGTTTACCCTCCTGGGATGGTTCTCTCCATTTTGTCCACCCAGGACACTGTCTACATCTAACAGAATAAACAACAGCTTTACCTTGTCTAATATTAAAATTCAGGGGTTTACTGCTTCCACCTTGAGCATGCATTCCTCATGCTACTGGAAAGATGAAAACATACGAGACTTGTGCAGTCAAAAGCCAATGAGAGGTCTTTACAGAAATTCAACATGTACTGGTTTTACAGCCAGTAACTAAGAAACTGGCTGTAAGAAACTTTGATGTTCTGCAAGTACATGTAACACAGGGTCAAGTGTTGTCGTGGCGGTCAAGAAAAACACAGAAAGAGTCTTCTTCCGAAAAGAATAGCACAGGATAGGATAGATTTTTATTGCAACAGATCTCCGACATTTATAGTCCCCGGTGTAACGTATATGTTGCATTATAATTGGTGTTTCTTCATAAACATACATCATGATTGGCTGCCCTATAGCAAGCTCATGGTGATTCAGCATTTGCAAACTCACAGTGATTTGCTCTTGCAGGCTCATGATGACCCTGCAGAAAGTTCAGGATATCCGCTCTTGCAGCTCTGTCTTCCTTCCAACAGACCTACTGTCAACCTCGACAGTCAAGTATTTGTGTTGCTCCTAAATTAGTGAACTCTGGAAAGCCTCATCATTTTACGAACCTTTCTGTTACTACTTTTGCTATCTCTCACGTGAATCCCACTGAAAGAATTTGCTAGTGGTTCTACACAAAAATCTAAAGTTAAATTTGGTATTTCATTGAAACAGGAAAAAGATTTTAATGGAAACTGATAATCATAGAATCATAGAATATCCTGAGTTGGAAGGGACCCAAAAGGATCATTGAAGGCCAGCTCCTGGCTCTGCACAGAACCACCTCAAATTGCACCATGTGCCTGAGAGCATTGTCCAAACGTTTCTTGAACTCTGTCAGGCTTGGTGCTGTGACCACTTCCTTGGGGAGCCTGTTCCAGTACCCAGCCACCCTGTGGCTGAAGAACCTTTTCCTAATATCCAGCCTAAACCTCCCTTGACACAGCTTTGTGCCATTCCCTCAAGTCCTGTTACTGGTCACCAGAGAGACAAGATAAGTACCTGCCCCCCTCCTTCCCCTCATGAGGATATCTTCCTTTATTATTCTTTGCTATATATTTATTTGTTTATTATTATTATTATTATTATATCTTACTTTTTTATTTCTCTAATGATAATATCTTACTTTCAATTACAAAGTCTCTTAAACCAAGAAGATTCCACAGAAAGAAGAAAAAAAAAGTAAAACTTTAGGGAAGACGCAGACAAGAACCTGTGCCCTGTTAAGACTATAAAATCCTTCTTAGCAATGATGAGAGTCATAGATCAATGTAAAACTGTAAGCTCCCAGCTCTCCTTCATTAAAATGTCAGAAGAAAATATCATGGACTTTGAACTGTTGTCTACTTTGATGTAATCAGAGAAAAAAAAGATTAGTTTTACTTCTCTTATCATCAAATTAGTAACTAGTTGCATACAAAGAATGATTTTTCTGCAGTTGTGTTCTTTATCTGTCCTTTAAACATTTAAGTTTGCATCTATTTGGAATTAAGTCGTACTCTCGATCTGTTTTTTATATTTCAATTAGAATGATTTCTCCTCCTTACAGTTACTATTTTTGTGTAGACTGTATTACACAACTACAACATTTGGGGTTGATTTTGTTTCTTTGGTTGTGAAGAGATGTCTGATAGAAAGTTTCCTAAAAGCTTAGGTTCTGACTAGGAAAATGTAAAATTCAGGTACTCACTTTTTATGGTAGTTTCTGGTGATGTAAATAAGATGCTAGGTTTTACATGCTAAAGGCATGTAGATTAATATATATACATCAAGTTTTTGGAGTCATATGGTGTTATCTGATCTTAACTTTCATCAAAATACATGGCTAAGCTTTAATACAAGAGTGTAAAAAATGAAAAAAAAATATTTAAATGTAATTTATTCTGAAATACAAATGTACGCAACTAAAAAGAACTGGAAAAATACTGTGGAGAACACATAGTGTCAACTCAAGACCTGTGAAAGCTGCCACCTCTCTATTCTACTGGGGTTGGATTTGTTGTAAGTCACGTAGACAAAAAGAGCAAGATGCCTCTGAAACGGTCATCTGCCATCATGAGTTGTGTTCCTAATTGCTCTGATAGAAAACAAAAGCCTCTCTGTCTTGATAGTCCCTTTACAAAAAATTAGTTGCAGAAAGAACATCTGTGTTCCAAGCCACATATTTGCTAGGTTTGGGAAGGCACAATGTTAATTTTTCATTGTCAATACCTTTTCTTTAAAGTTTGGTATAGATTACACTCCTTGATTTTTTTGAGATATGCAAAACTATCTGGACACAGTCCTGAGCACCCTGCCTCTAGGTGGCCCTGCTTTAGCAGGGGGGTTGAACTAGATGACATCCAGAGATGCCTTCCAGCCTCAGCCACTCTGATTCTGTGATATAGCAACAATTTCTGCAAGGTAGCAGCTGGATGACCCTAGCTAGCTCTAGGGTTAAGAAGTTAAAATGAGTTTATCTTATCTTCATAAAATACATAATCCAGCAGTGGTTTTTCCATGTAGGGAGTCCATTTGCACTGTCCTTAACTGATACTCAAATGTGTCAATATGGAACAGTAGTTAAAGTTGAGGGAATTAAGAAACAGCTTCAAGCTCACCATCATTTTCAGAATAATAAAAGCAGTTTTTGTAATGAGACTGTTTGAAAGCTTCTAGATAATTTATTTATTTTTATGAAAATGAGTATAAATACTGAGTGGTTATTAAGCAGAAGTTTCTCAGATATATTTTCTGGCTTCGTGCTGTGTCAATCACAGATGAGCTGTAAGAAATGCAAAATTTGGAGCCCGCCATCTCCTCTGCAGACAGTTCATCACAGGCATTCCTCTACACAATTGAAAATGTCCAGGAATGAAAAGTACCAATCCTTTTCCGTTGCAATGTGAACTTCATTACTCCTAGCTAGTGGGAGAAGTGATCCCTTCTCTGAGCTACTACAGATGTGACCACTGAAGTCACGATAAGTAAAACTAGTCAACTTCAACTCTAATGTTTTCAGTATGTAGATCTGCATAACAACATTGCGGTGGCTTACAGAAATAGAAGCTTTTGATGAGTAGACTGCAGTGTAATCTACATCAATAATTTATTGATGGCTTATGAATGGATTTTCTGCTGCTGAGAGCCTCAGTGAATCTGCAGAAGACATGAATTGATTAGTTCCGTTCCAGTGTTCTCTTTCTGTATGTCAAGAAAATAATCTTTTATGAAATTAGTTTATCATCAAAAAAGATAATATGAATCTTCATAAAGTTATATGACAAAAAGAGGGAATTTTTTTAATGTATGAGGGTTGTTCTCTGTAAGGTCAAAAAAGTTAAAACTGCTTATAAATATTATTTGATGCCTCTTCATGAAAATAGAGAATGTAGGAAGTTTTCTTCTTTAGCTTTTAAATGTAACAGGTTTTGCCCCTAAATTAGCCATGTTAAGTCTTAGTTCTCCATGTGATATCTTTTCTTACGAGTTGAAATAACTTGTTTTTCACTTTTCTAGGCAGTGACATATATGCCAAAGCAATTTGGCTTTCTTGTAAATTTGATGTTTCTCACTGTCAATGGAATACTAACTGCTATAGAAATTCTATTTTTTATCTTACAATCTTACTGTTATTTTAGAAGACATTACATTACCTTCTTTTGTGTGTCCTACTATTACATTTTCTTTCAAAGAATTTGCCTGTGATATGGCATCTTCCTGTTAGATACTATGTTTATTCTAGTGACTGATGCAGAGTTCATTTTAAAAATTACATTTTGTGTTGTGCCTTTTCTGGTTCCCTAATAAGTTACAGTAATCTGATGATCTTTTTTTCAAAAAATTACCTGAGTTTGCATATGTTATCCTTTTCAAAATAAACATAATTTTGCTGTGATCTTTAACAATCAAATTAATATGAGGTTTGGGGTAAGAAAATGAGCTTATGGTGTCCCTACAAGCAATACTTACTACAAACTGTCCATTAATCTTTAAATCTTAATTTTCTTTCCCTCTTTTTTAGCATACATAATCACTATAAAATCTAATTACATGTTTCTCCTATTGAGATAATTTAAAACTACCCTTTCAGCTTTATTGACTTCAGATTTTTTAAATTCTAATTTAAAAAGTTGTTTCAGAAGGAATAGCTTCCTTTGCCCAAAACATTGATGAATACTAGAATTATAGTGCACCTATTCTCAGAATTGCATTTGATTATCTTCTCTTGAAAGAATGTAGGACCACATTAAACAATTTAAATGCTGATCTAGCTCAGCAGGTCTGTTTTTAGAAATGAACGACACAGAAAAGCTATGTCTGTAGTGGACTTTTTAAGGTAGTGCTCTATAGCTGCACTAGTTTATTTGAGGAATCCATTGAACACAGCAAAGTTGTGTGTATGTGTTTTTGTTTGTTGGCAGCCACAAAACAAAAGGCTAGGTAATTTTACCTCATGATTTTGAGTCATGAATGTCTAGAATATTTTCTTTTAATGTTGTACCTTGTAGTGTGTATTTTATTCTTATGTAGCTCAGATTTGGAAATAAATAGTAAGATGACATTTTTATTATGAAGATTTATGTTGTCAATACCCTGAGTGTATTGACTAGCATATAATAGGTGTCTATGGTTTTTCACTCTTGTTTCCCCCCCCCTTTTCTTAAACACATTTTCAGTCAATACAGAGTTGCAATGCAAAGCTTCCTAGGTTTCATGCCCGTTAATGGTCTCTGTTTCCGGTGTTAGTTTTTCATAAGCTGGCTGACTAGCTCTGCTATTGTCAGATTTCAGGTGTTAGAGACCTAATTCATTTGTCTTTTTGTAGGCATTGAATTCAACTTCAATATCCTGATGCATGGTTGTTATGGAGAAATAGCTCAGGTTAGAAGACCCTGTTGTTTCATTTTCCTCCAAAGCCTAATGGAACTTATTCTTACACACTATAAGGGAAGCTGTAGGGGGTGTCATGTTTCTTCATTTATGGATTTTACAACAAGGATGAGTGAATTTCTTATGTTATTGTACTAAATTAAGTGAAAATGTTTCATCTTGTTTTGACAGATGGACCATGTATCAGTAATTGTGTAACTTTAGATTTAAGCATATAACATGAATTAAACATATAATTCCCTTTGATCTTTCTTCTACCACCTGCAGTCATACTGATTAATGAGTACCTTTATACTCCAAATAATTTCTTGAATTTTAAACAAACATATGTCCTGCTGAGAAGCTATAACAACCTAGCAGGAAAAAAAGGTGGATTTAATTATCAGTGCATACAGATAAGTCAAAAAGGCTTTACAGTGTCATTTTTAACAGAGAAATGAGATAGCTGGTTGGCTTTTCAGACATTTCAGAATTTCATAAACACAGCGGTCAGATCATGCAATAATGCAATGGCTGTATGGTAGGTTGGCTAAAGAAATTAATTTGTACATGTCAGAATCAGGCAGACTGATTCTTTGTGTTAAGATTGCCTACCGTTCATCAGGATAATCCACGAGCGGATTAGCTAACCAATTAACAGCTTCAAATGGCCCTTGGCCTAATTATTTTTCAAATACTCTTTAAAATTAGGTCACAGCAGATGGGTATATTCATGTCTGATTGACATGTAATTGAGAGATATATATCTATGTACATTTTTAAATAATAATATGTACGTATTTAGATAATAGATACCTCACAGAAATGAAGAACAACAATTATCAGAGTATATATTCTGCACCTCTGATTTTTCCTTTCAGCTACCAGAAAGTTTATTTGGCAAATAAAGGCCAAAACCTGAGTTTGGTTTATGTAAGCTTGTTACTATCAGCACCAACCCATAAAACACAAGGCTGCCTTCCACAGATAATTTCTTACCCTTTCAGCCTCAGTGTGAGTACATACAGAAGCCACAACTGTATTCTTCAGCACTTGTCAAGATGGATTAATTCCAGTGAATGTGGCTGTTTGTGATGTTCGCTGACACTGTGTCCTGTATTTGGGCATAAGCCTTCTTGGGGACTCAAATCTTAAATTAAAGCATTGGAATACCTTTTTTTGAAGTTGGGTAATAAGTCTCTGAGGTTGATGGAAATTTCTCCTACCATATCTCATGGTTCTTCCCCAGAAAGAAGGTATTGCTCTCAAAGAAACTGTCACAGTAGTATGTTTGAGTAAGTTTACAGAACTCAGAAAAAGCTAGGGTAACTAATGCAGCAGTAGCCAAAAAAAAAAAAATAAAAAAATACAGTGATGTGAGCTAATAAACAAAAAAACATGAAAAGAATTCTCAGAAGTCCTAGTACAAATGGTACTGTCAGAGGAGTTGCTGTGTTTTAGTAGTAAACATTTTTTTTTTGTGGTGGTGGTGGGTTTTTTTGTTTTTGTTTTTATTGGAGTGAGGATGGCTTCCTTGGTAAAAGTAAAAGTACATTCTTAGGAAAGGCATTAGTGAGTCTTCCGTATTTTTCTTTTACAATCGTGTAAAGACAAAATCAGTTCAGTCAAGTAAGATGACAGTATATGAGACAGCTTTTCTTGCTTGCTTCTACATTCCTACAGTCTTGCTTCTTTGTGTCAGAACTATTTTCATCAAGGGTACTAACTGTGATGAAATTAGGAGGTTTAGATATTCATGTCTTTGTTAGAGCCTAGTTTATATTAAGGTGTTAATATTATTAAGAGAACATGAATTACAGCTTTTAGTTCCTTTCCTGTGAGAATTTTGAATACCAGACATATTTTACATTTAGGAAACTCTCTGTGTTGCGTTGTTCAAAAATATTTCAGATTTAGCATATTTTTATTTTTCTGTGTTTCAGTGTCTTTACATAATTTGTTACAAAGTGGAAATTTAAGAAAAAAAAAAACCCTAAAGAGACAAATTATTTTTAGCCATTCTTTACGGTGTTTGGTTTATGTTAGGTTTCTGAAGAACAGGAATTAATGATACCTAATTGTATAGCTTATGATTCTGAAAGGACAGTAACATTAATCTGTAATAACCCTGGCAAAATCATTCTTATGTACATTTCTGAATGTAATAGCATAAGCAATAGGAGGAGTTTTGCATTTGCTTAAGTCATCAAGACAAAGGAATTAATATTTGGCTTTATATTTAACTTCTATAATACATTACAAATCCCCTGAAATATTTTCTTAAAATATTACAGCTGAATATCAACAAAATAGAAAACAGAAAAAATTATAAAAAAATTTAGAAGCTAAATTTAGGATGTCAACTTTTATTTAATTTTGATGCTTTCTGTATTTTTTTCTGATTTATGCTACTTTTATAGTAGCACTTAAATAAACTGTAAACTCTTGAAGTGTTTATTTTCTGCAAAGATACGGTCAGTTCTGTCTTCTCTGAAGAATGAGATCATCCAGGGGATTTGTGTGGGCTGCTGGTGGTACTAAGTACAAATTAGTATTCCATATCAGGGGGTTGTAAGAAATCTCTGCAGAACCAGAGGATTAACTAGCTCACCAAAAGTAAAATAAGCTGGTTTGTGTTACAGTAAAATACCGTTTAACATTTTTGTCTTTTCTTGCGTCATCACCTGTGGCCATCCATACCACCACTAGAGATCTTAATTTCCTGATGTGTTCTGTTCACTTTACTTTTTTTCATGCATTGGTTCTTAAGTGCAAATTTATAATCTCCAAAGCATCCTGTAATGCTTCATCTTCTTTTACATTATTCTTGGCCTATGCTTTCCTCAGATCCTCCATTTTCTCACCTTTCTATTACTTTAAAGAGATCACAGTTCAGGTTTGACAAAACCTTCCCCTTTTTACCTTGTGTTAATTCCACAGAGCATTTTTCCATTGCTAATTAGTAACCTATGACTGTGGCTTCATATACTCAAGAGCTTGGTTTACATGTTTTAAAATTCTTCTGCATCTGCAACTGTATAGGCTTGAACCAGAAATGTTAACTGATAGTGGAGGTAGGCTGATGCACACAGTCTGAGAATTTAGTCCCTAAATAATGTGTGTTCAATAAAGAAAAATCATCAGTTTGTTGGGTTTTTTTGGATGCATTATTGATTTCTTTGCCTAGCGTAGAAATTGGTTAGACTAGCAGGATGACAATAGAAGCTTTATTTTTGTGTCCATAATAGAATTTCTAAGATAATAGATTAATACTACTGCTGATTTTAGTGGTTAAAAAAATTATATGTTGCAAGTGAATAAGATATTAATATAACTATTTATGGCAGTGTTGCTGCTTGTGACAGGCTGCATTTGATGGGCTTAAATGAAGTGAAGGTGGTTCCAGCTTTGTAACCTTTCACCTCCTGGATTAAAGTTCAGATGAAGTAGCTAAACATTAAAAATCTCTCTTCCTGCCCTCTGCTTTATTCCTGTGCATGGAAACTCTGGAATAAATCAATCATGGGTTTAAAGCTAAACAAGAAATTATTAGTTATTAGGGACAGAAATCCTGCTGACAGCAGTTTCAAATAAAGGAAGTGTGCAAGTTATTCTGTCAGTTTAAAACTGTAGTTGGAAGCTGGCCACTTAATAGTGTGCTGCAAACAGTACTGTGTTTGATTTCCTGTACCCAAGAAGCTTATCAGAATATTGTTAGTTTTTTACAAGGTGTTACAAAATTAAAGATAGAACTAAGGTGGATATTTAGAGGAGTGAGTCAGCCAGGCTTAAGCAAACAGTTTTGTTATGCAGCATGGCTGTGAGAAGTAAGAGATTTTTGTTGCATCAAACCTCACATGCAATGCAAAGGTTACTAAGCTTACCTATGGACCAGTATGTGGATCTCAAACTGTGTTGAGACTCTCCTGATGGGTTTTGTCATGTGATCAGCCCATCATCCTGTTAACACAGACTAAGCCAAATTTTGAAATACAGGAGGAAAGGGTTGGCACAGCCTACTTGTCTTAAGACTAAATTGCATAGCCTCTTGCCTGCGAAACCATGGGAGTCATGGGGGCCTTCTGTCATGAGCCACTTCTGGATTATTCTCTAGGTCATTTGGTCCCTCTGAACCCCAAAGTAAATGGGGTTGGTTATACAGATCTTGACAAAGATTTTGGCAAGTATTTTGTCTAATCAGTAGGGGCTTTCTCTAGGTTATGGACATAGTTTATATAGGTGAATCCAGTGTGGTTATGTCTGTTGCTTGACCTTTCTGAATTGGAACTGTTTTCTATTTATCTGTACATTCAGTGGTGGTTGGAATAGATGAAAATAGTGAAGATTAAGAATATTCTCATTACAGATTTTAATTAGCACTGTTTTATGTTTAAAGGTAAAAATAATGTGAGCAATTCAAATACAAAATGTCAGAAATGCTGTGTTATTAAAGTCGCTGTCCCATCTAAGAGCTTATGCCGTGCATGATATAAAATATAGGAAGCCAGTATGGCTTAGATAGAACTAAAAATTGATTTTTAGAATTCCATATGAGTGTGTTTAGTTTTGTTGTTTTGTTTTGGAGGGGATTTTTTGGGTTGTGGTTGTGGTGGTGGTTGTTGTTTGTAGGGGGTTTTTTGTTTGTTTGGGTTGGGTTTGGGGTGGGCTTGTGTCTTTTGGTCTTGGGTTGGGTTGGTTTTGTTTTGGTTGGATTTGGGTTTTTTGGGGGTTTGGGAGAGTTTTTTTGCTTGATGATATGTGGAGAAGAGCAGCTAAAACAGTAATGATTTGTGTTTGGTTCTTCTAGGGAGAATCACCTGTTTGTCACGTACATGACAATTTCAGCATACTTAACTAGAAATAGTAACATCAATAATGTGCCTACATACAAAAAATACTTATTCACTTCTCAGTGGTTTTGTTTTGAGGGTTTATGAGAAAGGAGAACTACCATGAAAGTCCTGGCAGAGACAGAGATACTTGCATTTGACCACCAAGCTGGCACACCAGTGTTCCCAGTTATTCAAGAATTCTGAAAAAAGAGATGTTTTTTCCTCTTAGAGAGTACTCAGTTTTTCATTTACTCATTTTGCATTTTATTGTAACTAAAATTCTTGTGTATTTTTAATTAATACTGTCTGGTTTTCCACATTTCAGGGATACCACTGTACAAAGCCTTACCCTACAACCTTCTGTTAAAGATGGTCTTATTGTATATGAAGATTCACCACTGGTCAGTAGTAACATTTGGATTTTATATTTAGAAATGCTTTTCATTTCAAACTTAAAATATTCATGATTTGATTTTTCATGGCATACTGAGTGAGCATGGTAGCAAACTTTGCATTAACTTCTACTTTAGTCACATTTGCCCCACTTGCTGTGCCTAATGTGCTTGGGAAACCCCCCACACAAAATGAGTATGTAAAATAATTTAGTATTAACCTGACACATTCTAACTGATAGAGTGTTATTTTCCTCCTCCTCTTTCATAGCACCTCACACCTACATGCTAAGTTGGGCTCCAAACAGCTGTTGCAGCCATTCTTTAGTTCATTCAGCTACATGTTGACAGTCTAGATGCAAGCTGGCTTTGCACTTCTCTGTCAGCACTCCATTCTCAGTCGGGCTTCTCACATCCCTCCCTAGCACAGCCCTTTCTATCCCTATCCAGAAGAACCAGGTAACACCCACCTTTCTCATCCCATCTGCCTCCTCTTCCCTCTATTATGATTTGGTCATAGCTTATCCCTGTTCTGAGTCACTTTCTTGTCTCAGTGTCACTGCGACATCACAGCTGCTGATTGAGAAATCAGTAATGCAGCTACTTGCAGGTGTTTGGGGGAGGTTGTGATGTTATGATTCTTTTCTCTTCTAGGTAAAAGCAGTGAAGTTTGGACATATTTTGGTAATCGATGAGGCAGACAAAGCACCAACAAATGTTACCTGTATCTTAAAAACTTTAGTAGAAAGTGGGGAAATGGTTTTGTCAGATGGAAGGCGCATTGTTGCCAGTAAGTAGAGAGAAAATGTTTTGATCATTGTCAATAGAATGCAACATGTTGCTGGTTTTCAGCAATTACACTGCTAAGTAGAGACCCAAAACAATCCAAATGGATACATTACTTGATACTAAAAGGTTAACAATGAAAGAATTTACAGTCATTTTCTTTACTACTTTTGGAATAGCCACAAAGTTTTCTTAAATTAGTATTCTTGTGAATATTGCTGAAAAATAAAATAAAATAAAAAAACACCAACAAAAAACCCAAACCCCAACAAAATGTAATTTGACCTCTCTGCTTCTCATTCACCATAAGAAATAAAGATCTAGTTGACCAGATTATGATCTTGGTTATGCCTATCTAGACAGTTGGGCTATAATTTGATCAGATCTAGAATGAAGATATGGATATACCTAGGGTTGAATTATTAAGGGTTAATCTAGTCAAATATTGCAAATGCTTACATTGTTTAAATATATCCTGCAGGATGAAAGTGTTTTGTAACTTTATGGAATTTAATTCATGTGAATTGCAGGAACTAAATATTTTTCATTATTTTCCAAAGAAAGACCATGTTTGAAATGCCCTCTTGATGTTACTAGACACTGTACTTTATGTAATGAGTTTCATTTTAACAATATTGGGAATAATGTTTGAGTGTGGCAATCATTCAGCACACGTGGCACACCTGAGTTTTGCTTGTCATCATAAACTGTAGGTGGACTTTTTTTAAAATATCTTGCTAACCAGTTCCAATTATTACTGTAGTTTCTTAGAGGTAGTTAAAGGAATCCCAAACACAGTGTGCCACTGGAAACATGCTGTAAGGGAACAATGGAGTCAGTCTGAGTGATTTTGAAAAACCAGGGTCTTCACATGTGTTAAATCACATATCTCTGGCTTCTCACAGATTTTTGTAGTAACCAGGAGGCATTTCAGTCCTGTCTTCCCAGATCAGATAATGTCAGACTTATATAAAAACACGTTTTATTCACCACTGGCTTCACCATTTCAGTGAAATTAGATATAAAGAGGACAGGTAGTCACCACCCCAAGAACAGTGGATGCATTTTTATGTTTTTTGAATTAAACACTTTGGTTAAATTTTCATGTAACAAACTATGAAACTTTAAAATGAAACCTAGAAAACTTATAGTTGAATGGCAAAAAAAAAAAGGCTATTGAGCCTTTTTTTGTAACTGTTCTTCTAGTTCTGAGAAGAACAGAATTAGATTAGAAGAATTTTTTCTTCTGATTCTAAGAATTCTTCTTCTAATCTAATTATGTTCGTTCATTCAGGATTGCAAAGCTTAAATATGCAATTAATACATTTTATTTCTTTTCCAGATCATGCTCATGTAGAAGGGAGAGAAAATGTAATAGTTATTCATCCTGATTTTAGAATGATAGTTCTGGCAAATAGGCCTGGATTTCCTTTCTTGGGTAATGACTTTTTTGGCACATTAGGTAAGTGATTCATATTATATTATGATCTTTAATAGAATTGTTTAATAGAATAAGTGTATTAGTTAGATTTCATGAGGAGAAGGGGTTCTTATGCATATTGATACTTTGTTTCACATAAGGCACTCAAGGTGAGATTCAGCTTGAAGACTATCATGTAAATCTACATGTGTTAATAAAAGGGCCCAAACTTGCCCTGAAGTGAATATGTGGTCATCTCTGTTAAAACTAATTTGTGTTTTGGGATCTGAACAAAGATTGCAGATAGACAAGGTTATGGGAAATCTTTGTTAATGAGTGTATATAGTATACAAATATAGCAAAAAAGTGAGCTGTAAGCATCTCTCTCAACTGTTCACTATTTTTTTCCCCATATCAAACAAGCCACAGGTCAGGTGCTCTCCTCTTTGGTACAAGAGATGGTAGCTTGAGATGGTTCTTTTCTCTCCTTCTTCAGCAGTAGACACTAATGTATTTTTTGCTGTTATCACTCTACTGCCTGCTTCTTAATCCTCGCTTGCCTCTCCATTCATATGGCCATGTGCGATAGGCCTTAGTAAAATACATGTATTTGACAACATATTGAATTCATCCCGTTTTCAGGAAGGGCCGTCCAGATTTCACATCAAACAGCATATCAACAGCAGTCTTCTTTTGAAAAGTTCCTGGGAGGTCCCAGAAGTCCTGTGTACTGGCAAAGATTCCCTAGAGCTTCATCTCAGGGCAAAAGCAAGAATTTACATTGCATAAGGGCAAGGGATGAAGAACCATTGTATAGTCCAATGTTACTCTAAGTGGGCCTCTGGCAACGTTTTGGCAGTGTTACATGACAGCTATGAATACCCCTCCAGATTCCGCTGATTGTATTGTCTGTGTTACTTTGGCCATTTATATGCAGGCACCTTAATTTGTGGGGGTTTTCTGGTTAACTTTGGCCATAGTGCTCATTCTGCAGGAAATTAAAACATACTCAGAAAAGCAAGTGCAAACTTAAAAAAGCAAGTGCAAACTAAATTCCATGTTAAATAGTAGTTCTTTGTTTTTCAGGTGTGGTTCCCACTGAATGGACATTCCATATCTGAAACTCATTGGCTCTGAATTTCAACCAGCTATCTTGCCCCAATATGATTTAGTGTAGCATATTTCTTTTTCATGACCTAATTTCCTTCCTTACATGGACCCTTTAAACAAAACAGATCATGCCAATGTTACTGCTTTTGAACCGCATGGCAGAGACTTGGTTAAGATTTTGGAATTCTTCACTGATTTTGTTTTTCAAGCTTAGGGTCTCTAATGCTTTTAATCCAAGTCCTTTTTCAGCAGGATCTGATCATGTTTCTGCAAAGTTTTGTATGACTGTTAAAAGGCTCTCTACGAATAAACTCAGTTTTATAGATTATATGTTTGGGATCAACATAATGCAAATATATGGAAAGAATATTTTGCCAAATGTCTTACTATACTTCAAGACAGGCAGGGAGAAGGGAGAAATCCAGTGTTTCCTCTAGACTTCTTAACTGGGTTTGCATTAGGGCCTTCCTGCATTTCAAGATTTCTCTGCATCCTGTGGTGTTTTGAAAGGGTTCATTGAAATGACAGGAGATATCTTCTTGTTTCCAGAAACCTCAATGTTCTTCACATTTTTCAGAGTAGTTTTTGCCTTGTTGGTTTTAAAAAGCTAGTGCTCAGCATTCTTTTGAGTCATTGCTTTTTCATTAAAGCTTCAATATTAAACTTAAAGGTGCTGTTATGATGCTATCTCTTTATGGATTACTTAACTTTACACTTTTTTTCTTTTTAGGGGACATTTTTAGTTGCCATGCTGTTGATAATCCCAAACCACAGTCTGAAATGGCTATGCTAAGACAATATGGTCCTGATGTTCCAGAGCCGATTCTTCAGAAACTGGTAGCTGCTTTTGGAGAGCTCAGGAGCTTAGCTGACCAAGGCATTATTAACTATCCTTATTCAACTAGAGAAGTTGTGAATATTGTAAAACATTTACAGGTACAGTACATCAGATTTAATTGAAAAACTGAGTTCATCACTGTTAATTTTTTAATGCTTGAAGGTTTTAGAAAAAGATGCCATTATTGTTCATGCATTTTTATTTAATTCTTATGAGAAGTTTTACATTCTGAAGGAAGCATCCTATTTAGATGTTCAGATAGTCTGGGGGTAAGGACCACAGATACATATGGGCAGATTTTTTTTCTGCATGTTTATTTATAGATATTAAAAAAAACCCACGAGAGTCTGTTTTTCTACTGTGTGAGAAAATATCACATTCATACTGTGAATACAGTGTGCCATGTTCATACTGGCCCTCACTATAAAATTCCATATTTAACATACAGTACTTCAGGGACAGTGCAACTGTTCACTTTATGCTGCTACAAAATTTGTGGGTTTAATTCTTTCCTGTGAAAAAACAAGTTCCTGCTGCATAACAGTAGTACATCACTGGTGGACTCTTTCTAAGGAAAATATTAGATGGATAACAGCTTAACAAGGAGGTACATAGGATCCACAATTACTTCCTACACACATTTAACTGTAAAATCATTAATTTAGAGATGATTTGGTTTTTAAGTGTTAAAGTCTGACTTTATAAATTGAAACACATTTTTTGCCTGAAGTATTTGAAATATAAAGTGTCTTAATGCTCTTTGAAATGGCAGTGCTTTTATTTTGTTCTTTTTATAATCATGAAATTGGTAATTTGATAATTTATAGACTGTTTCTTGAATTATTGAATCCTAGATTTTAATAAAAATAGTGAAAATTAATGTCATTAATACAATTAGAATACAATTTCTCACAAATTTTGACCTACTGTTCCTATGTTTAACACTGTATAGTATAGCAGGGTTGCATGGTAGTTTTGGGTTTGTGCTCATGAACTTATTCACAAACATTCTTTTATATACACAGACATTTAGATCCTGCATGTTAGACTTAATACTTATAAAAATCTTCAGTTCATCTAGATTTCTGGGGAGTATAGATTTTTGTCCTCTGTGGTCTCTAAAGTGCAAGAAGGTCTTGAGACAAAATTGGTGCTACTATGATATCAATAATAAAAAGAAAAAATAATGCTTTATAACTTTGTACTAAGGATTAACAAGATTCAGACCTAAAAGCTGAGGAATCCATCCAAATAAATACATCAGCAAAGTAGTCTGTTGGGATCCATTACCAGCTGATAAGATATTTGTTTACCAAGCTGATAGAACATGTACATGCAGATCTCTAAACACAGTGTTACATTTAAAATGACTGTGGAAAAATTACTGACTTGAGTAACAGTTGCTGTGCTGCTGAAAAGCTGATGTTTTTAGGATTTTTTTAAATGAACTTCTTCCTGTCTTCATACCCTTTTTCTGTTCCTACCTTTCTTCCTAGCTTCTTTCCCTTCATCATCTGTCTCCAAGTAATCTGAAGTTGTACTGTCTTCTTTTACTAACTGGTGCAGAAACACAGGACTTAATTCTTCTTTTATTTGAGAGTGAATGGCATCTAATTGAAGATTGAAAGAACTGCATTGCTAATTGTCTTAAGGGCATTTAACTCTCTGCTTCTGTCTCCTTCACTTAATCAGTTAACATCACATCAAGCTGGGCACTGGGCTCAGATCAGCAGGGAAGTTTCCCATCTGCTAATCTTTCACCTCTTTCAAAGTGAAAATATCCAAATAAATCTCCAACATGCAGCTTTGATTTCTTCTGTAACATTTGTTTTCAAGATCCCAGTCTCTTTGAAGGGATGCAACATTTTGTTTACTGTAACTTGTTTTTCAATCTGAATAAATAAAAAGACTGGGAGGAGCCAAATGTAAACAATGAATATAAACATAATGGTTATTCCAAAGTAAGAAACTTTTAGGTCTTCAGGTAGAGAAGAAAGAGGAAGGAGGGAAATGAGTCAATAAAATTGCTGGTCCTTAGGAAGGAAGGAGGGAAGTTAGTCATGTTGTTAAACAATTTCCCTTACAGCAGTTCCACAGCCCCGTTTTCTTTGTACTATTGTGTTGATTTATTTCACATAATTTTGGAATTTTTTGCTTCTGTAAAAAAACGTTGAATGTTGTGGAGAAAAAAATTGCTTATGATTACTGCTACCTGAGAGCATATCTGAGCATTGGGACTAGTCAGTTAAAAATATTTTGATTACTATGGTATCAGCATATTATTAAACTAATCTCTGCACTCCAATTAATTGTGGTCCTCAGCATATAGGATTGATTCTAGAGTGCAATTACAAGATTATCTTCCCATAAAGATTAGCAAGTAGGGAACGTGGTAATTTACTTGGAGCTAGACTGTGTTCAGAGCTAGGTTGCCTCTATATTAACTTTTCTTAGGGGAAGGTTTTTTTGGTGAAGGTCAAGACACCAAACTATTTTGAAGACATGGAACTGCAGGAATAGGGAAAATTGTCTGATGTAGGTACTTGGTTGCTGCAACTTTTTCTCCCCACATGCTATATAGGGAATTTGGATCTTGAAGCTCTAGATGGCAGGTGACCTGAATATAACCTTTTTGTCTTGTTTGCCTCCAGTTTTCAGACTGTGTCAAATGTCAGAAGTGTTTATATTAATAGTGGCTTATGGGCAAGCTAAGAAGCTCTGCTCTTGCTCTGCTGGATTACCATATGCTGCCTGTAACTACCAGCGTGGGTGCTATGACTGCTTCTCTGCAATCTAATACTCTATTTTTCATGAGGCCTTGGCAGATGTTAATCAGGAAACCCACATTAGCCCAGATAAAATGGTAGCTTTTTTACTAACTCTTTTTTAGTTTGGGAAAGCTGAGACTTCTCCGATAGGCCTTCTTTCTTCTTTGAATCTGAGATTGTTTTCTAATAGTAAGCACTAGTATAACAGTTTTCAAGCAGTAAATGTCTAAGAAACCTTCTGGACCTAAAGTCTACTAATCTTCAGGCTTTTAGGCCTGTTCAGTAAGCTTTTGTGGTAAAATAGGAGGTTTTTATTTATGTTAAGCCTAATCTCAAAAGAAAACTAGGCTTATCAAATCACGGTTTGTATTCATTTCTCACCTTGCTGCCAAATACATCAGTAATAACTTTTTACCCTTTTGGCCAACCACAGTGAATCTCAGTTACCAGTTTTCAAAGATAATTAGGTTTCTGCTGATTTAATCAAAATCAGTTGCTATGTGACAGAGGGACAAGTTGAAATTAGTGTCTCTGTGAGTGGAAAGGCAGGGGGAGAGTTCAGCTCCTTGCTTGTCAGTAGATGATGCCCACTAAAGACATGAGCACTGATTAACCATTAGTATGCCTGTGGCTCAGGAGAGCCATACACATGATGCTTCTGCCCTGCTGACAGGACAACTGAGGAGGCACAAAGAGAGCTGGCAACATTCAGTGAAAGGGCATCAGGGCTGCAGGAGGAAACCAAGAGCACAGAGGAATGAGCAGGTAGGGAGAGACCTGTTATAATGTGCAGGGTGGACCTTTGAGGTGGTGCTGGCCAGATGGAAAATATGCAGGCATCTGAAGGCACTGGAATATGTAGGGAAGTGAGTGATAGTGAGAACACAAGGTGGAAGTCTAAAACAAAAAGTCTGAACTCATTGCAGACTCAATACCAGATTTATTTATGACTTTGTTTTCAGGGCAATGAGTATACCATATTTTAATTAAGATTCTCTATTTGTACTAAAAAACTACTATTTTGCTCGTAGACTTTAAGCAGACTATAGCAATACATCTACTCATGGAATGTTAGATCCATAAAAACATGGATTTTTTTTACCAAGCCAAATTCTGTATCAAATAAAGCAAAAAATATATAAATAAAAATATAAAATTGTTAAAAGCAAAACCTGTGTTACTTACTATTTTAAGGAATAGCCGAGAATCTGAGCTGTGAAAATACTCTGAGGTGCACACAGAGGTGTAAGGGGAAGAATCAATGAATGAGAACCAGACAGGCTGATGAGAGATCAATATTTTCTCTAGTAATCTCATTCTAAAAATCAATACAAACCAAATGATTTTTTTTTATTTTTGTTCAGCTCAAACCTCAAACATTCAATCTCTTTTGTTTCTTTTATCTTTTTCTTTTTTTTTCCCTTTAAGTAAATGGTCATTTCCTTTCTTCAGTAAGCAATTTTCCAGGGAGTTATTAAAAAGTGATTGGATTTGTTCTGATTGAAATGAGAGATTTGTGATTTTTTTTTTTTAAATAACTGAAATAGAGGACTTTTTGACAAGTGACTTGTGTTCGAAACAGGTTTTATTGGCAGCAGTGATCAGCTGTACCTCAGAAAATTTTTCATGGTGTCCAAGAGGTATGGAACTATTGAGGCAATTCATTGCAGAGAAGGATATCGATGTCCGAATTATGCAATGATTCAGCAAACCATGGAAATACTTGGAGACTACTAGTGAAAACCAGATATTATTTGAAGCACTTGACCAAGGTTTCTGCAGTATCTAATGCAGGACAGGTGAAAGAGCAGATCATGAGTGAATAAAATAGCTTGGTGCCAGTTTGTTGGTTGTGCTTTGCAGTGAGAAGGGGATAACAGAGAAAATGCAGTATTCATCATATACCTAAGGAAAGAATCTAGAATCATGGAATCAACTGGGTTGGAAAAGACTTCCAAGATCATCAAGTCCAACCCTTGATCCAACACCACCGTGGTTACTAGACCATGGCACTAAGCGCCACATCCACTCTCATCTTAAAAACCTCCAGGGACGGAGAATCCACCACGTCCCTGGGCAGCCTATTCCAATGTCCAATTACTCTCTCTGTAAAGAATTTCTTCCTAAAATCCAACCTAAACCTCCCCTGGCACAGCTTAAGACCATGCCCTCTTGTCCTACTGCTGGTTGCCTGGGAGAAGAGAGTGATGCCCACCTGGCTACAACCTCCTTTCAGGTAGTTGTAGAGAGCAATGAGGCCTCCCCTGAGCCTCCTCCAGGCTAAACAGCCCCACCTCCCTCAGCCTCTCCTCACAGGACTTGTGCTTGAGAGTTTGATTATATGGGGTATGCACAATTGTGGACACGTTTTGCTCTTCTTATTAAAAAGAGGCCACACTTGAAAACAGACTGAAATAAAGTCCTGCATACAGGGTACTAAGTAGCTTTACACGTTTATGAACCTTACCATCATGTACCTTTTTAAAGGTTGGTGGGCTTTTCTTTTTCAGTATGTTTGACTCCAAGGGCGATTTTCATTATAGAAGTTAGTGCTTTGGCTACTAAACATTGTCACAAACTTAAGTTAGAATAGCAGTTGGGAGAAATTTTGGTTTTAGTACCTGTTTAATTCAGTATGGAATGGACATTGTAACAAGGATAGCATAGGCTGTAGGACAACTTATTATCCCACAATAACTTGTATTTCGCTAGACTGTAATAATGCAGAACCTCTAAAAGGTTCCTCATGGATAGGTTTAAAAAGCAGGACATAGTTTAGCATACTTTTATACCAACACTAATGCTAGAATATTCTATGCCATGTATACCACAGATTAAAAAAGGTTTGTACAAGCCTATTTTAGCACTGGTATTCCAGTCTATCACAGTAACTAGCTAAATTTAGTATTGCTTGTGTCACAGGTATTTTATTACAGAGATTAGATATTTATTAAGTTGGGAAAAATATTAAACTCCTTACTAAGGCTGATGTTTGATTAAGAGTACAGGTCAAAACACTTAGAAAAATTTTCTGCTTTCTTCTGTATTAGTTTTTAAGCAAGACTCAAATATCTTTATTTTTAATACATTTATAAACTTCTCTGACACTTACATTAAGTCTGTTTTTCAAATTCTTTGTACCAGCCTAGTTCACTAGTGGAGAATAAACCAATTAAGACTTCAACTCCCTAAAATACTTCTTCACAAATTTATCTTCATTACTGTAAAAGAGATATACTGAGATTGAAGCATCCAGGTCCTGGTCTGAAATATCTAGTATTTGAATGAAAGGCATATGAAGAAAAAGTTAAAAGTTTTTAAATAAAAAAATTCTCACTCCCACCTCTTGCCAAAAAAACAAAGGTAAAATAAAGCTGTTAAGCAGCAAGGTTCTGGTATATATATAGCAATTGGTGATTATTTTTTAAAATGCTTTTTATTTGGTTTGCTCCATTGACATCTGTGGTGGGCTGACCCCTGGCCAGATGCCACCAAATCCACTCTGTCACTCCCTTCCTCTGCTGGGCAGGGAAGAGAAAATATAATGAAAGGCTCATGGGCTGAGATAAGGACAGGGAGAGATCACTCACCAATTACTATTGTGAGCAAAACAGACTCAACTTGGAGAAATTAGTTTAATTTATTCCTAATCAAATCACAGTAGGGCAATGAGAATTAAACCCAAATCTTAGAACACCTTCACTCCACCCTTCCCTTCCTCCCAAACTCAGCTTCACTCCTGACTTTCTCTACCTCCTCTGCTCCAGCAGCACAGAAGGACAGGGAGTTGTTGTCTGTTCATCACACATTGTCTCTACCACTGCTTTCTTCTCAGAGGGACGATTCTTCACACTCTTTCCCTGCTCCATCACGAGGTCCCTCCTACAGGAGACAGACCTCCACAAACTTCTCCAATGTGAGTCCTTTCCGTAGGCTACAGTTCTGCATTAACTGCTCCAGTGTGTACCTTCCACAGGATCCCAAGTCCTGCCAGCAAACCTGCTCTAATATGGGCTTCCCGCAGGGTCACAGCCTCCTTTGGGCATATACCTGCTACAGCTTGGGGTCCTCCACCTCAGTTTGTTTGTTAATCAGTGGCATGAGTTTCTTTGAGTGGTTCTTCATTTCTCTTATTTCTCTAATTTTAGCTTGTAGAATCATAGAATAGTTTGGGTTGGAAGGTACCTAGTTCCAGCCCCTCTGCTGTGGGCAGGGAACCGTCCACTAGACTAGGTTGCTCAAAATTCCATCCATTCTGGCCTAGAACGCTTCCAAGGATTGAGACATCCACAGCTTCTCTGGGCAATCTGTTTCTAGTGCCTCACCACCCTCATGGTAAAGAATTTCTTCCTAATACCTAACCTAAATTTGCCTTCTTTCAGTTTAAACTCATTCCCCTTTGTCCTATCACTACATGCCCTTGTCAAAAGTCCCTCTCCAGCTCTTTTGTAACCCCTTAGGTACTGGAAGGCTGCCTAAACATCTCCTCAGGGTTTTTTCTTCTCCAGGCTGAACAACTCTCTCAACCTGTCCTCATAGGAGAGGTGTGCTAGCCCTCTGATCATCTTCATGGCCCTCCTCTGGACTCACTCCAGCACTTCCTGTGCTGGGGACTCCGGAACTGGATGCAGTACTCGTAAGAGCAGATTAGAGGGGCAGAATCCCGTCCCTCTACCTGCTGGTCACGCTGCTTTTGATGCAGCCCAAGGTACAAATGACTTTCTGGGCTGTGAGCATACAATGTCAGGTCATGTCCATCTTTTCATTCACTGGTACCTCCAGGTCCTTCTTGGCAGGGCTGCTCTCAATCTTTTCACACTCCAGCTTGTATTTACAGCAGTGGTTGCCCTAACCGAGGTGCAGCACTGTGCACATGGCCTTGTTGAACTTCAGATGGTTCCCATGGCCCCACTTCTCAAGCCTGTCCAGGTCCCTCTGCACTTGATCCCACTATGTCATTGATGAAGATATTAAACAGTACTGGTCCCACCACTTGTCACCCATCTCCATCAGGACCTTGAACCGTTGACCACTGCCCTCAGGATGCAACCATCCAACCAATGGCTCATCCAAAATCATCAGTCCAATACAGTTACAAAACTTCCATTGTTGGAGAAATTGATCAAAATTTGATAAACGTTTGGGATTTTTTTAATGTACATGGCACATTTCAACTAGTATTTTTCACTGAGGAAAAAAAAACTTTGTGAATCCTAAGTGAATTTCTGTTTCTACGAAAATCTGTCATGACGTAAAGTATTTTTTTGGCAAGCAAGCAGTGTATCATCTGTTTTTCTATATTCAACAATAGAGTGAGAATTCTTAAATGTATGGCTAAATTATACAAATATATGTATTTGTGTTTCATCTTCGTTGTTTACAGAAAGTAAATTGAAAAAATAGAGACTGCTTTTAACTATATTTTCTAATGATTACAGCATCTTGTAATGTGTATAATGAAAACAATTCACTATTAATGATGTTGACTATTAAATAATTGTCACATGCTTGTTTGTTTAATTCAACAATTTTTAATTTAGAAATTATGTACCTTCTTTATTCTGGAAATTAAAAGCCTAGATTACTTAAGCATTTTTCTGTCGAGAAAAGTTACTGTTACAGCTATTTATCTTAGAAGTATGTAATGATATGCTGTAACTTAATAGATAGTCACTGGAAGATATTTAGGAGTCTTTGTTTCTTCACAGAAATTTCCAGCTGAAGGACTCGCAAATGTTGTTCGAAATGTGTTTGACTTTGACTCCTACAACAGTGAAATGTGTGAAATTTTGTACAACACTTTGCACAAGTATGGAATACCTATTGGAGCAAAACCGACCAATGTACAGCTGGCCAAGGAGTAAGAATAACATAAAATATATGTTAAGAAGACATATTTCTCATGATCACTTTTTATAGTGTGTTATCTTGCTGCTAACTGATTTAAAAACAACCTGGAATGCTTGAAAGTCAATCCTCCCTGGTTCAAATTTATAATCTTCCAAATAAGCTACAACAATATAAAATACTTCATAATAGAGTATTTGCTTATTATTACATTTAATCTTTAATGTCCATGTACATATTGATAGCTTGTAAGGTAAACAGTTGCATCTTAATAAAGGGAAATACTTGTTTCTTCTCCTGTGTTTTTAATTGAATCGCAACACACTTCTGTCCTGTTATTTATCATCTAAATCTATAGAAACAAAAGTTGTCTTCAGTGGTAGTTGGGTTTTGTCTTTGATGCTCGCAAAAGGCTCTACAAAAATATTTCTGCTGAATGGGGCAATTCATGTAAGGTCTAAGAGCCATTTTCGTATGTGTCTGTAAATCACTATTATTCTTGAATTATATTACCAGTTGGCATATTGCGCCATATACTTTTTTCTAGAGGTTAGAATCAAAATAGCTACGTTATGTATTAATGCCCTCTGCCCTTCAAGCCCCACCCCACTCCCTGAAAGGACCTTACCAGAAGGCTGGAGAGAGACTTTTGACAAGGGCATATAGTGACAGGACAAGGGGGAATGACTTTAAACTGAAAGAGGGCAGGTTTAGATTAGGTATTAGGAAGAAATTGTTTACTATGAGGGTGGTGAAGCACTGACACAAGTTGCCCAGAGAAGCTGTGGATGCCCCATCTCTAGAAGTGTCCAAGGCCAGGATGGATGAAATTTTGAGCGACCTAGTCCAGTGTAAGATGTTCCTGCCCACAGCAGATGAGTTGGAACTAGATGATCTTTAAGGTCCCTTCCAACCCAAACCATTCTATGATCCTGTGATTCTATGAAACAAATATAATTAATTCTTCTAAAATTCACAGGAAACAGGCTTAAGCAGATCATATTGAAAAGCAATTGGAAAACTTCCTCTGTCTTGAACTTTAATACATAAATTATTTTTGAAGAAACAAATATTTCCCTTTCATGGAGAAAGCTTTATGGATATATAGAAAATTGAGTTTGCCATGTGACACATATATTTTATATTTGCTAAGGAGGGACTGATTTAAATGGCATGATGTCTTGACATTTACTCCGGTGTGGGTGACTATGCACTGGAACAAATTGCCCAGAGAGGTTATAGAGTCTCCCTCACTGGAGACATTCAAGAACCATCTGGATACAGTCCTGTGCCTTGTGCTCTAGAATGACCCTTCTTGAGCAAGGAGGTTGTACCAGATAACCTGCTCTGGTCATTTCCAGCCTTACCCATTCTGTGATATTAAATGTCCATGTGAATGTAGGTTTCTCCTGCTGGAGTACTACTGTTATCATATCTAACTATGATATCCATATGATAACTGTGGTTATCATATAACTCTTCAAAAAGACTGGCAGTGTAGTGCCTGTGGTGTACCTTTTAATTTTGTTGACAGGATTATTACATGCCTAGGGAACCAACAACTGCAATTTCTGCCAAATTGACAGTACACGCTTGAAACTCTTGCCATGGTTTCTGTGCTAAAAGTCCCTTGGTAACTTCTCTTTTCAAGAATTATGACGTTTGCTATAGTTTTTGAGAAATTTACTCTTTGTATAATTTTTAGAAGTCTTAGATGTGGGAGAGGACTCTTTAGTAATGAGAAGATCAGAGGTTTAGGAAACATAAGAGAAAGACTGCTGTAATTGGGGACAGCTCAGTCTAGAAGTGATAAAATAGAAGAATGCATTAATTATATTGATGCAATTATATTGAATTAAAGATAATCACCTGATCATTTTTAATTCATCACTGAGGTTTTATAGGACAGGTTATGCCAAGGATGAAGGACTTACAAGAACCCCACAAGATACCCATCAAAAACTTCACTTGACTGGCAGCTATGAGCACATTCTTTATACACTGATACCCAAGGGGAGGAGAAACTACAGAAGTGGTTCACACACAGTTGATAAAAGTGACATTTTCTTAGATCTCAACATCTGGGCTGACCACCTGGCTCTCATGATCCAGAAATCTGTGTCTTAATCCCTCACTACTGCTGGAATTTGAGGTTATCCTACTGCTCCATTGCAGACAGCCTTGCTGTTGATCATGAGATTTAACCCTATGGAGCTTGTAAGCCACAGGCAGATCACCTTGAATTACAGACATATCTTTCAGGAGTGGTTTCGGCACAGTTGATTCTACCTTGGGGTAAAAGAACATTGAGATAATCTCTTCAAATCTACTCCAGTCCATAATTACAAGCTCCTGTGATGGACACATTGAGGTAATTTGGTATATGGTGTTTGGACCACTGCAAAAAAGGTACTAGAGTACTGACCTCCTCTCTAATGTTTTCCATGAATCTGAGAGGAGGATAATGATGCTTATGTGGTCCGTCCCGCTACCTTAAGGAAACTTTATCTTTTTTTTTTCATGATTCATGCCTGACGACCTTCAGAGATGGAGTTCTATAACCTCCCAAAGCAAGTCAGTCTTGTTGCTAAATATCCTTGCCATTAGAAAGTCACCTCTCAATCTTTCCTCTTTTTTAAGGCCATTGGTTGATTTTATTTTTCTTTTATGCTCCCTCTCTTCACTTCATTTGTGTCTACCTTTAAGCATTGTGTGTGAAACTGGGCGAGTTCATTTCTACTGGGGCCAAGTAAAGTACAAGAGTATAGAACTTGTATAGAGATGTATTTCATGCCACGGTTCCTTTTAAAAAGCTTAGTATGTTTGCATTTCTTTCAATGTTTAACTCATCTCTGGTTTTCTAAACATAAACCTCCACATCCTTTCTGCAGAGCCCTCCATAGCTCTTATCCCGTCGTCACTTTATGTAATCAACTTCCTTCATGCTTACACTTTTCTTACTGTCTTGTGTTTTTTCAAGTTAGTTCTCTGACTTGTCAAGATCACTTTCTGTTTTAAGCTCGTTTTCCTACCTGCTTCTAGGCTCTCACAAGTTTACAGTCTGAAGGTTTACCAGGTGTGATTTCTACATTGTTCTAGCAAAAACAGCACACCCCCACAGATCACTTCTGTGCTCCCGTCTTAATTTTCTAGACTTCTAAGACTTACTAGTTATCATAATAAATTGCTCAGGGTTTCTACTAAGTAACATGAACACTGGGATAGTAGTCCAAACCAGTTCTGCCCAAGGATGTTAGTCAAACCTACAGCAAAATCATTGTATAAGAACAACGTTTTGCATTATAGAAGCATTTCCAGGAGATTCTAGGACAGGAAAATCATTATAGTGAAATGCTCACTCCTTTATACAGGTATCTTCTGGCATGCCTTGTATCCAATGATTTGTGAATCTTTATTTTAATAAACTTTGGAGAAGTCTGTCACGTACTACTTAATATAAAACTTGTATAAATCAGAATTATTTAAATTGCTACTGAAACATAACTACTGTAAATACAGGAAAGAAGCCATGAGACACACTGGCAATGCACTATAATACAGGGTCTCAACAGAAGAAACTTTAGGGTTGTATCCAGATGAAATTACGAGGGAAATTGAACAGGTGCTAGCAGTGAGTCTTATGGGAATTTTAGGTGAGACTTTGGAATTAATATACCTAATCTTGGATGGAAAGATTAGATGGTATCTAATGACCACGTAGAGAGTAATTCTTGCAGTAGTTCTTTTTTTGAGACAGAAATTAATTTGTAAATACTAATTTGTTTATTTGCAAAATTAGTATAATATATTAGACCTCTAAAGCAATGCTTTACTTGAACTTTTTGTTTTCTTCGGTTGTCATTTTTTCCCAGATAGTGACCTGGGAGTTTGGATTGACAGGAAGCTGAACACGAACCAGCAGTGTGTCCAGGTGGCCAAGAAGGCCAATGGCATCCTGGCCTGGATCAGGAACAGTGTGGCCAACAGGTCCAGGGAAGTGATTCTTCCCCTGGACTCAGTGCTGGTGAGGCCACACCTTGAGTACTGTGTCCAGTTCTGGGCCCCTCAGTTCAGGAAGAATATTGAGGTGCTGGAGCAGGTCCAGAGAAGAGCAGCAAGGCTGGTGAAGGGACTCGAGCACAAGTCCTATGAGGAGAGGCTGAGGAAGATGGGGTTGTTTAGCCTGGAGAAGAAGAGGCTCAGGGGAGACCTCATGACTGTACAGCTACCTGAAAGGAGGTTGTAGCCAGGTGGGCATCACTCTCTTCTCCCAGGCAACCAGCAGTAGAACAAGAGGGCATGGTCTTAAGCTGTGCCAGGGGAGGTTTAGGTTGGATTTTAGGAAGAAATTCTTTACAGAGAGAGTAATTGGACGTTGGAATAGGCTGCCCAGGGACGTGGTGGATTCACCATCCCTGGAGGTTTTTAAGATGAGAGTGGATATGGCGCTTAAGTACCATGGTCTAGTAACCACGGTGGTGTTGGATCAAGGGTTGGACTTGATGATCTCGGAGGTCCTTTCCAACTCGGCTGATTCTGTGATTCTGTGATAACCATTCTTCAAGGCACTGACATGTTCCGTGTTGTCAGGTTATAACATTATGATATTGTCTGTCCCTCCTCATATCACCTGTCCAGTAGTTTATAATTTTTATCAGTATTGTACATAAAGCAGATGGCTTGTCTGCGATGCTTTGCCAAGGCATAGTGGGTAAAATAAATTACTCTTGGTACTAACTCATTATCTTTCTTTATGTACAATTACACTTTGTTTTTCACATTGACATCTGTTACATCACATTTGTCTGAACTCATGTTAATCTGCCACTTTGGTGCACAGTTTAGACCATCTGCAGTTTCTAGGTAAAACAGCATTTAGCTCTAATTCTGACATTTATCCTTGATGAAATTGCCATTCCGTGT